>NC_043703.1:97064084-97067974 GCF_006229205.1 Suricata suricatta
TTAGACTTATACAGAAATTAGAAGGTTAAGTAACAACTAGTTAATCACCTAATTTCACAGCTATCTGAAGTGGCAATCATTATATAGCAGCTTATCTATGATACATTCAAGATAAATGATACAATATATTACTTGTTCATAGGCTACAACACAGCCTGCTTAATACCTTTCCTTAAATTCCACCTCTATACTACAATATACTTGAGGTCCATGCAAAAAAGTAGCTACCTTTTATAAAGGAAATGGATGATTAAGTCTTTGGTGTTGTAAAAGCAACTTCATTTAAACATAACCACCCCCATCACCAAAAAAAAATTGTACTTTTAGTAAAAGAAATTAAAATGGTGGTTGCAAGGGGCTGGGGACAGGGTGGGAGATATGGGGAGAAGTAGGTAAAAGGTTACACATTTTCAGTTATAAAATGAATAAAGTTTCAGGGTCTAATATGCACCATGGGGACTATAATTGACAATGATAATACTGTACTGTAGAACTGAAAGTTGCTAAGAGACTAGATTTTAAGCATTCTCACACACACACAAAAGCTAAATAGATGAGGTGATAGATGACTTTTACTTTGTTTTGTTTTCAAGATTTTATTTTTATATAATCTCTACACCCAACATGGTACTTGAACTTAGAATCCCAAGATCAAAAGTCCCAAGCTCAACTGACTGAGCCAGCCAGGTATCCCAAGTGATGAATGCATCAAATAATTAGACTGTGGGAATATTTCTATAATTCTGTGCATATCAACTCATCGCATTGTATACTTTAAGTACAAAATTTTATATATAAATTATATTTCAAGAAGCTAAAAAAAAAAAAAAGGTGAGCATCCTTGTCTAGTTCCCAATCTTATGGGAAGAGTATCCAGCTTTCATTATTAAGTATGATCTCAGCTGTGGGTTTTCTATAAGTTCTCTTTATCAGGTTGAAGATATTCTCTTCTATTCTTAGTTTGCCATTAATTTTTTTCATTTGCTTTTTTGATTTGGGGTTTTGTTCGTTTGTTTATATTGCTTCTGTTTTGTTTTTTTTTAGTTTGGTTGATTGCTTAAACCATCAATGGAAACTGCTTTTTTTTTTTATCTTGAGATTATCATATGGTTCCATGTACTTTCTTTTTTTTCTTTTTCAGTTTACTAATATGGTGAACTGCAATGATTTATTTCCAAATGTTAAACCAACATTGCATGCTAAACTCTAGTTAGTGGTCATGAAGTATCATTTTTTATATATTGTTGAATAATGTTAGTCTAATTGAATTTTGATTTGTTGCATCTATATTTATAAAAATATTAATCTGTAGTTTTATTTAAATTGCTCTAATTTGGATATCAGTATAATAAAAAAGGCAGACAATAACAAGTGTTGTTGGCTATTTGGAGAGAAATTATAGCCCTCATAAATTACTGATTAAAAGGTAAAATGGTACAGCTTCTTTGAAAAATCGTCTGTCAGGTTCTCAAAAGACATACATAATAGAGAGAGTTGATAGATGAGAGATAGTTATATAGCTATCTATATATATGCATTCTAGATAGATAGATAGATAGATAGATAGATACAAACAAAGAAAATATAGTTATATATGACCCAATAATTCCACAATTAGGTATGTACTCAAATACTGAAAACAATTATTTACACAAAAATTGGTTCAAGAATGTTCATAGAAGCTTTATTCATAACCACCAAAATGTGGAAACAACTAAAATATCTGGCAACTTGAATAAACAAAATATAGTACATTCATACTGCCGAATACTATTCAGTTACTAAAAAATAAATCACTTAATGGATGCTAGAACTTTAAGGCATTATGTTAAGTGAATGTAGCCAGATAAAGAGCCACACATTGTATGATTTCATTGTGTTAGAAGTCCGAGCTAGGCAAATTCATATAGTCAGAAAGTAACTTAATAATTCCTAAGAGCTTGTGGAGAAGGGGGTGGTAGAGGACAGGAGTGACTGCTAATGTGTGTGGGGCTTCTTGAACGATGATTTTATTTTATTTTTTTTTTGGAATTAGATAGTAGTGACAGCTTCACAATCATGAGAATATGCTGAAATCCACTGGACTATTCCCTTTAGAAGTGCATTTTATAGTATGCGAATTATATCTCGATTTAAGAAGTCACACATGCATGTGCACATATACATACCTGCATCACTGATTTATCACATATATAACTGATTATTTTCAAAAAGCATGGTATTTAAAACTCAAAGTAACATTGCCTTACAATTCATGCTAACATCCTGTTTTAGCAAATGGAAACTTGAGGCCTGTAGGAATTAAATTACCCAAAATCACATAGCTAATCACATGGAAATCTTTTTAAAAAATTACTTATGGTCCTCAATTGCTTCCAGAATTATTTCTTACACATAAAAGTTCTCCAATGTTGGAAGCAAAAAAAAAAAAAAAAAATTAAAATAACAAAACCCTAAAGCAGCTGCTTCTTTGACTCCTTGTTCTCCAAATAATTTTTTATATCGGTCTACTTTTTATTAAGTAGTAACAAATGCCCTTTTTGGTAGATTTTAATATTAAGAATATTAACAAATCTATTATCACTCTCAGAAAGTGACTCACGTTGAAAAATCCTTAGTGGATACAATCTATGTTACTACTCCCTTATCTTACAGACAAGATGTAAACCATAAGTATCATGAATTTGTTTCCATACAAAAATTTGCCCAAAAGAGAACATCAGATCCCCCCTTCAGAAGGTACTAATTTTTCATATCAGATGTAGACAGAAGCCCTTTAAAGGAGTTAAGCGTTCTTTTTTCTGAACTTGCTCCTATTCCGCTTCCCTTTCCTTCCTTCTTCCTCCCTCCCTCCTCCTTCCTTCCTCTCTTTCTTTTCTAATTATCAGCCTGACTTTCTAAGTCATCTCTTCTTGGGATAAATACAATGAGAATGTACTCAGCATTTACATGAAATTTGAAATCTTGCTTTTAACAAAATAATTAACTCTTGAAATGAAGAACTGCAGAAAATAAATATTGGGAAGAACCCCAAAAGCTGGTGAAGTTAGTGTGCAAAACGGCACAAATACTGAAATCTGAAACGCAGGAAGTATATGCCATCTATGGAAGGGCCAGAGAAGTGTCTGAATTTCTAGACTTTGGTCACTTTCAAGATTAATCTGTAGCTTCTAAGACGTGAATTTGGGTTATGCTAATCCAAGGAGAGGGCCACAGGATACTTGTACTTTGCATCTGGGTCCACATCAGGATACTGTTAGGGCTCTTCTACCTACCATATGTTCAAGACAGTGTCTTAAAAACAAACAAACAAAAAAGTACTCTATTTACTCTCCAAAGAGATATATTGATAACCTGGTCTCATTTCTTTCATGAGGTGCTTAAAAAAATCAGAGTTAAAGAAAGCTTTTTTAGTCTTCTTGTTAAGTTTATTTATTTATTTTGAGACAGATAGAAACCAGTGAGCAAGAGGAAGGGGCGAGGAGAGAGGGGTAGAGGGAAAGACAAACAGAGAGAGAGAGACAGACATAGAGAGAGAGAGAGAGAGAGAGAGAGAGAGGATGTCAAGCAAGCTCTCCACAGCCACTGCAGAGCCCAATGCAGGGCTCAAACCCAGGAACCGTGAGTTCATGACCTGAGCTGAAACCAAAAGTGGGATGCTTAATTGACTGAGCCACCCAGGCTCCCCTTTTTAGTCTTTTATTTTTTTAAATTTTTAACATTTATTTATTTATTTATTTTCCCATAATATTTTATTGTCAAATTGGTTTCCATACAACACCCAGTGCTCTTCCCCATAAGTGCCCTCCACCATCACCACCACCTCTTTTGCCCCCTCCCCCTTCCCCTTCAACCCTCAGTTCATTCTCAGCATTCAATAGTCTCTCAAG
>NC_043703.1:97068074-97222129 GCF_006229205.1 Suricata suricatta
TCTCCACACCCTCTCCAACATCTATAGTCTCTTGCTTTGTTCATTTTAGCCACTCTGACTGGCGTGAGGTGGTATCTCAGTGTGGTTTTGATTTGTGTTTCCCTGATGATGAGTGATGTTGAGCATCGTTTTATGTGTCTGTAGGCCATCTGGATGTCCTCTTTGGAGAAGTGTCTGTTCATGTCTTCTGCCCATTTCTCCACTGGATTATTTGTTTTGTGAGTGTGAAGTTTGGTGAGTTCCTTGTACATTTTCGATATTAGCCCTTTATCTGATATGTCATTTGCAACTATCTTTTCCCATTCTGTCAGATGCCTATTAGTTTTTTTAGCAGGTGGTGCTGGGAGAACTGGACAGCAACATGTAGAAGAATGAAACTAGACCACTCTCTTACACCATACTCAAAAATAAACTCAAAATGGCTGAAGGACCTGAATGTGAGACAGGAAACCATCAAAACCCTCCAGGAGAAAGTAGGAAAAAACCTCCTAGACCTCCACCGCAGCAATCTCCTACTTGACACATCCTCAAAGGCAAGGGAAATGAAAGCAAAACTGAACCCTTGGGACTTCATCAAGATAAAAAGCTTCTGCAAGGCAAAGGAAACAATCAAAAAAACTAATAGGCAACCCTTTTTAGTCTTTTAAACTGACAGAGGAATGACTGTTTTGATGATTACATATGGATAATTCCATCTTAGTCTCAGAAATTCAGCTAATGTTTTTCTTTTAACTATGTTATAATTGGGAAAAATATATTATTTTATTTCTGTTTTGAAAGTCATGATGTTAATGCAGACCAAATAAATAGAGTCCTGCCCTACTGTGACTTACAATAGATTATCCTTCAGAGAAACAGGCACTTAAAATCCTGTTGGTCACAAGTGTGCATAACCCACTTAGCAGGTCAAATGAATGAACTGAGCGGTGTATATTGTTATGACACTCTCAGACTGCTTATTTAACAGAACAAATACTAGTGTTTAAATTCTAAAGATAAACAGAAAAATGGCAGTATAAAATAATAAAGTAATTTTTTTATTTTAATATGGTATAGCATGGTTATGATCATTAAGAATGGTAGAAACTTATTTCCAAAGCACTTCATGCTGATTCACACCAGGCAGGGTTCCTTCTTATTTGTTTACTGTCCCTACAATCCAGTTTTGTAAATCCAAGACTTTTTGAGTGAGTTAGTGCTTCCTATGTCCAGCAGCCACATTCTGACACTGCTATGCATTTAAAAACACAGCCAAATATTTTTGAAAATTAGCAAAACATTTATTTGTAGATAACTTTGTAAAGATTACTTTTTAAAATGGAATAATTTGTGCTTAAACATATTTTAAGAATATAAAACAGATTCTATCTCTTGCAAATGTAATTTCCAGTATTAGGGCAGGATAGATTTAGATGTTTAACCAAAACAATAAAAACAAGAGCAAACAAAAATCAAAACCGCAAGTATGTAGTTCCAAGAAAATTACCATTCCCAACTGAGTTTATATATATTTTTTATCTTAGAAGTCAAAAATATAAAAGTAATATAATATGAACCAAGAGCTTTTAATCCTTCAATCAGTCCCAATGTTATTGTTCTCAGGTGAGTAGTGCATAGCTAACAAAAGTTTTTATAAAAATTGGATGACATATGGGACAAATGAGCAAGTACCTTTTGAAGGCTCAGTATTTACAGATATCTGGTATAAAGATATGGCCTTCAGAAATTATATGTCCATTGGAAGACCTATGGCTATTACTTCAGATTCATTAGATTTGTTTCTCTCGGTCGTCCTGTGAAGGGGCTCAGTACGTATTATTGTGGCCCTTCCACAAATGAGAAAACTGGATCATGAAAGAGTGGCCCACTAAGGATCAGAATTCAGTTCTAGATTCCAAGTTCTTTTCTAGACACTGTAACAGAAGTGACATGCAAAGAAGTATAAGCTATTCAGTATGTTACCTAAACGTTCTGAGGACAGAACCAGTACCTAGTAGTTTCAAGATGTTTACCCCTAATAAATTTTCCTTTTTCTCTATTTTGTCTCTCTAGACACTTCTCCAACATTATGTTAAGCTAAAACAGAGTAGAAATGTGATTAGATGACAGCAAGTCACTATAATGTTGTGGAAAGAAACTGCTTTTCAAGGATATCTTTTATTTAATGATAAAAATAATCCCATTTTGCCATTGTATTTTTATTATATTCATTTATTCTTTCCTTTTTATAATAGCATAATGAATCAAGCACAATTTTTGAAATTTGGTGCAAAATAAAACTATGTTCCTTTAAAATAATGTGGGTGGTTTTCTTTTGACCAAAGAAACCCTAGACAAAATACAAATAATGATTCTGTTAAATTCTCAACTGTTACTATTTGACAGAATGTATTCCAAACATACACAGGGGACTGTGCTGTACAATATTTTAATAAATAATTATAATTACCATAACTTGTATGTTTAATGTATGCCAATTAATCTTCATACACTGTTTTACTGAAATCTTACAAAAATTCTAGGCTGTAAAACTATGTCCTCCCTATCATTCCCAGTTTTTAAAAAAGGGCAGGCAAAGCTAAAAGAGAATAAACAACTTTTCTAAGTCACATAACAAGACAGAGCTTGAGTTTGAGTTTACACCAATTCTTATGCACATAGGATATAACTTGGCTCAGCTCTTTAGCTACAAGTCACACCACGAAGCACTTCTTCCTGCCTGAAAGGTGAGGTGCAAACCAACATATACAATAGACTTGTTCTGATTAAATATAATTCCGTAGTTGTTAATAGTCTTTCTGTAGCTATTAAGTCAGAAGTGAATACAGTGTCATGATTACTTTGCATTTCCACACAAAAGTCACTTACTTGGGATGGATATTCTTCCCTTTCAATGTCTCCGTAATTCCAGTCTCTGTTAGTTTTTTAGAATAACAGAACTCACAACACTCCTGCCATACAAGCTAACTTCCCATTTAGTCCTTCCTTCATCCACACATTTAAGAACTGTCAGATTTCTCATTTATCTTTAAAATTTGTGTCAAATTCCAAGGCCTTGCCTGGAATCTGTTTATCTTTCTTGACTATTTATTCCTCAATATTGCTTTAACTGGTGATTTTTTTTAACACATGTATTTTTTTACTCTTGATTTTGGCTAGTAACTTTAGTTCACAGCTTCTCAAACTAATATGCAGATATTAATGTAAAAGTAGATTTCAATATTTGTATCTTGTTAAAATATAAACTATTTCTTAGTAGGTGTGAACTGGACCTACGATGCTACATTTGTAACAAAATCTCAGGTTTTGCTGATGCTTCTGATTCCTGAACAACACTTTAAGGAAAAATACTTAAACCACTACAAAAAAAAAAAAAAAAGAGAGAGAGAGAGAGAGAGATAGTTATATATAAGATCGACTCATCATTCGTTTTAAATAACTCCTCCGTACTACTCATGGCTATAGCTGATCTAATTAATATGTTTACCGGTTTCAAAGAAAAGAGACGTTGAGAAACACACACACACACACACACACACACACACACACACACACACACACACACACCCCTATAAGGAATACTTAAGTTCTAGAAATATAAAAAGAAAGGATATAATATAATCAACTGGGATTCAGCTATACCATCTGGAAACAATCTATGTAACAACATAGACCGCACAAACATTTTTGGCAAATAATTCAGTCACTAAGTTTGGTGCCTACTTGAAGGATAAATGGCCCAGAATGGTGATCCATTCTCTGGGCATTTGCGGTATTGAAACAGGGCCAGTAAGGGGAATTTTTATTGATCTTTACCTCAGAAGCAAAAGATCATCATATATATATACATAGAGACTAGCATATCTTCTGGAGAACAGGGTTTATTCTTGTATATCCTGTCATATTTGAAAATTTATAAGATTTTCTATAAATTATCAATTACAGTTCAAGACGATTTCTAGAGTAGCCTGATGGTTAAAAATTAAATAGAAATTAAATTGAAAGAAACTAAAGGCAATGTAAAAAATCTAAAGGATATTTAGAACAAGCTGACATCTGCCTTTAAAGTACCATTTTAGCATATGAAGCAATTCCAAAACTACTAATGGCTAGCTCCCAGGTTAATAAAATACTCTCAACTTCACTTACATTGAGAGTGTCTCATACTTATATAAAATAACAAATGGCAGACAGATGTATCCTAAATCTCTGTTCCATTCCACAACTGGGAGATACAGTTTTTAATATGAACAAAAGGCCCATCTCCCTTCTACCTGTAATGCCCTCTATCACTGTTTTTCAGATCTGCCTTCCAATTAAAATTCTGATTATCTTCCTGAGTCTCCTGAGGCCACTGTTTCTTTCTTAGTAGTTGCTAGGTGAGCTCTATGCTGGGAATTTACTACACCAGAACAATCCAATGATGGAGAATCGTCCAGTATGCACCATGGAAATTTAAATGTGGTCTCCACACATCACAGCTTCTAAGGTGTTAAGTCTTGTCCTTATATTCACAAGCACAAGAAAGCTTATGCTTGCCTCCTTTTATTTCCCAGAGTAATTGTGTTCAAGACCTGGAACTCTCACTGTAAGCTTCACAATTTTTACCAAATCTTATTGTCTTATGTCTGCTTTCTTATGCTGATGATGACTTAATAATTAGTTTTGCCCCAGAAATTGTATTTCTGCTGTAAATGTTGTCTTCAGTATTTTTTTCAAGTTACCATAAATGCTGATTTTAAAAACAATTCCAGCCTTACTGAGAACCAGTTAGCATGGTACACTTTTGCCCGCAGATGATCTTAATTTTCCAAACCACAGATCAAGACTTCCCAAGGTTTTGCTCATTATCAGTCAGCCAGCAAGTGTTGAATGTGATCTAGATACTCAGCACTACAGAAGGCATAAGGAGGAGGGAAAACACTGCCAAGATTATCACAAATGTACAAAGACGGCTTAATCCTGGTATCTGCATTTACAGAATGTTTCCCTAATATGGGTTATATGAATTTCTAGAAGAAATTTTATTCCCTTCACATTAAACATATAAAGTATGTAGCCCCAACTGTACACGAAATTGACTGTGGCATATACCACAAGTGCAGATTTCCCTTTTCATTCTTTAATCTGATGAGAAATTACCTCATTAATCTGTCAATTTATTTTTCACCACAGCTGCTGGGATGCTCTGGTTCATTAAGATTGTTCTGATAGTAAAGAAACAATAAGCCACTCCTGGCCTGTCTGAAGGAGAGAGCTATATTCTTGCTTCCTAATGAAAGGATGCAGGTCTGAACTAAACTGACTCCATGACAGACTTTAAGTTTCCCCTCTGACCTTAAAGGCCTAAGTTTCAGTTTCCCTGAAACCATCAGGCAGTTACACACTGCCCAAAGCAGGAAAGACCACCTTCGCAACACCCAATCAGAAAAGGCCAGAAACCACCCTCCACATTCCTAAGGGTGAGGCCATAGATAGAAACTGTAGATAGGACTCTGTTGCCTAATGCTAAAGTTAAACCGAAGAAGACCCTGGGCTCACTCTGTAATTGGTTAATTTCAAAACTCTAAATATTGTGATTGGGTCCCGCCAAAAGTAACTAACGCTCTAAACAAAATGTATGGTTAAAGTTGTTGCCAATGCTGTTAAATAATCACTGTACCTAAGTCACAATTTCTTGTAACTCCTCCTTCCCAAACCCCATAAAAACCCTGCTCAGCCCTTGTTTGGGCTCTCAGCACGGACCCACTGCACTGGTGAAGTCTGTGAGCCCAAGCTTAAGCCCGAATAAAAGCCCTTTGCTTTTGCATGTGTGACTCGGTCTCCCCGGTGGTCTCTGGCCTTTGGGGGATATTATGATCTGGGCATACCACTATCTTCCATCTTGCCTGCCTGCCTTCCTCTCTCTGTTTCTGTAATTCTTCCTTCACCTTCTCTTTCCCCTTCCTTCCTTCTGCCCTCACTCCCTCCCTCCTGCCTTCCTCCTTTCCTCCCTTCCATCTCCTGAACACATCCTACAGTAGAGAAGTGGGAAAAAGAAAAAGAAAAATGTAATGTAATTCTTCTAGTACATCTTTATTACAAAGTACTTCCCCTTTACAACCTTTCCTCCAACAACTTTATTACTAATTTTCCTTAATAGATGAATTTATCTTACAAGTGTAGAGCTTTGAACTATGTGCTTACAGACATGTGACACAGGGAATTTGTCAGTATTATTAACAGGGATGCTGCCAGTTTTCGAAACGGGAGACACACACATTTCACATTCATGTTTGAGAAGGTAAGACATGATGCTTTCTTTTTTCTTCTCAAATACATAAAGTAGCAAAGAAACTGAATGATGGGGGCCTTACTGTTCAGCGCATACCTCTAGCCTGGTAATGAAGAATTAGGTCTTTCCAAGGAAAGTCAGTGTTTGAATAAATCACTTTCTTCTGTTTATTGAATAGCTCTGCAAGCAAGGGACTCTTTCTGTTCATCATACACAATACCTTGCAGAGAGTCAACAGTATATATTTGTTTAATGAATTATGGTATCCTTGCACCAGGCATCAGTCCAATTTAATTTGAACTCAAATAATACTGGGCTAAATGTATGTCATTGTCTTTCTCTTGATGAAAAATAGAGTAATATCCTAATCAGCATTTAACTTTTTTGCCTACCATGCAGAAGAATTGGGAATGAAAGTATTAAAATCCTGTCATGGTATTTAGTCAAGAATCATTACAAAAATCTTTGTCATCTGAATTATTGATACATTTGAAAACGTCCACTCAGTAGAATGTTCAGACCATGCAAAGAAAAAATTTCTGTTATTAATCATCTTGAATTTTCTGCCATTCCAAGTCCCATGTTTGGAAGAAGAGTCATACAGTATTTTATTTTAAGCAATGGGAAAGTTGTGGCCACCTTTCAGATGAATCCATGTTTCGGATAACCACTAAATCAGTAAGATAGTTCCCAGTGCTTTTTCTGAGTCTGCTGTAGCACAGAGAATATGCATTCTGTCCCTTCTCTCCTTGAAGATAGAGAACACAAAAATTAGTATGGTTTTTCAGTTAAAAAAATACAACTTTTTCCTTTCCCTCAAATGTGTCCTTTTTAAATTTTTTATTTATTACCAAAACATGATTTACAAATATCCAAGTGTATGAAATAATTTTGATCAGAAACTTTGTCTCCAAAAGGATTTTACATTGTGTAAAAGAAGCCAGCATGATTTTTTTAAAAGATCATTCATTTCACATGATCGTGACTGACAACCTTTCATTTATATCCAATTTTCTTTAGAGATTATCATTTGGCAGATATTTATAAATGCTTTGTTTCAGGTGGATTTTTTTAACTTAAGGTACATTCTCACATAAAAATGTTGTTATATAGGGGCACCTGGGTGATTCAATCAGTTAAGCATCCGACTTTGGCTCAGGTCATGGTCTCACGGTTTGTGGGTTTGAGCCCCATGTCTGACAGCTAGCTCAGAGCCTGGAGCCTGCTTCGGATTCTGAGTCTCCCTCTCTCTATGACCCTCCCCTGCTTGCATTGTCTCTCTGTGTTTCTCAAAAATAAATAAAAAACATTAAAAAGTTTTTAAATAAAAAATAAAAAATATCGTTATATAATCAGACATTAAATCTGGTCAGATATCAATTTCCATTAAGTCACTCCTAAGAACAGTTCCTACTGATGCCTCTATGAAAGCTCAATTATCTTTTTAACTCATGGGAGTTAAAGATGGAAAACATGTAACATATTGTTGAGCCAGGGTTACTACATCTAAAGAAAGAAATAAAAAATATATAACTTCCAGTTTTAAATTTTATTTTTAAGAGTTGAGTACATATTAAATGTACTTCTCATTAAATAACTAAGAATCCATTATGAAGTCAGGTAAGGGAGAGAATTATATAACTGTCATAGCCATCCTATCTTTCAAAAACTTATGAAACATCTTAATATAGCAGCACAATTACTTTATACACCCAGAGACACATTTATATATGTATATGTGTGTTTATGTGCACAATATATATGCATGTGTGTGTGCAAATGTGTATCTGTATACTTATATACATATGCAATATATAACTATCTGAAATAATTTTTATCTTAAGGAGATTTCAAGTTCTTGAACATAAACTTTTTTTTTTATTTCACTGAAAGAATACACTTCTTAGGACTTTATGAATGGAAAATGTTAACTATGTAAATGCTCTGAAAAGTAATACAATGTAGATTATCACGTTTATTGATCATCCACACAAGTCTCTGCTTTGAAACCTGGCAGAGAAAATTCTTTGAGAACATCCTGGATAATAGCCATTCAATTATCAATAATGAGAAATTTCAAACTGATGTTTTTCACCCTTACATTATTAAAACTTAAATATTTCAAAAGTGACCTACTACAATTATCTGGTGGTCCAGATTACATTTATTTTTGCTTGAATAATTTAATTTTTGATTTCTCCATGATTTTATAGAACTTATAAAATCTTTTATAAAAATGTTTTTGATGCCAAGTCAGATATTTGGCTACATAAAACACATGTACTTCTCATTAAATAACTAAGAATCCATTATGCTGATAAGAAATTAGATCATAATAAATTTGACACATGGAAAATGCACTAAGGCAGCCAAACAAAACAAGATATTTAAGAAAGGCCTACCACTACTTTTTCATATATATTGTCTTCTTTCCCACAGAATTCAATTCTTCAAAGTTATATCTTCTATTAAAAAATAGACATTTTCACAATTAAAGAGACATATTACAGCATCATCAGGCTTTTGTATGTTTTTTTCTCAATAGGTAAGAAAACTCTCCTAATGTGTTTTCTTTTTACATTTTTTTCCCAGTTAGCTCAGTTACTGTGAACTCTTCCCGTTCAGTATTTTTTAAAAAAGTAATGTATTTCACCTTCATGAATCTGTAAAAATGTATGCGACTTATTCATAGGAAACAGAGTAACATGTTTGCATGATCCTTTGCAGTTACAAAATATTAGGTGCCAGAAATTCTTAACAGAGCTGCCTATAAGCCAATTAAATCTTCTACATGGCGCCACATCAGCTCATCCCCCAATTCCAATAGAGATTAAAAGAGAATACCAATGAATAGCATCTACACTTAATAGCATTCCTGTAGCCTGTAGGTCTAGCCTGTTCCTTCAGTTTCCCCCTGACAATAATGGAGGGCCTTATTATTTGGTTTCCCCTGGGCATTTATTAGGCATGATGAGGAAAAGGTTACATCTTCTCTGGAAAGGTGCACAATCTTCAACTCTCTTCCAAATGCAGACACTGCAATGGGCATTACATTAGAAAGGCATTCTGTGCTACCTATTATGTTACTTCTTCCCAATTAGAAACTCTATTTTAATGTGATTGCCAAAAATTTAGTGCCTATCATTTGATAAGATTGAGAGTGGGCTTTGCTAAACATGAGTTAACAGAAAATGTGAGACAAATGCTGCATGAGCAGACTGGCTGCCAGTGGGTAGAAATGAACTGGCGGTAATGGAAATTAATGGACAGGGGAAGTATATTTTGATTTCCTTGGAAATTGTTCTGTAACTGTTACGGACATTATAAACCAAACTCTTGCTGTTGTTTAAAAAGTGAATAATATGATATTTTTATTTAATAGGATGACACCTTTTCATAAATCATATAACTGGATTAGCTATTGCTCTTTTGGATACATTCAAACTATATGTTTCACTTTGGTAAAATCATCTTTTATGACACTTAGCATTAAAACAAATCAAACTGTCAACAACTAAGAAAAAGCTGTTAAAGATGCCATTCTCCAATTTATTGCTTTAAATAATAAAAAGGGTTTTAAATAAATAAATAAGTATATTTCAATATATATTTTCAAAATGTCTTCTCCATTTTAATCCCACATTAGTTTCTGGCCTTTTGTTAATGTTAATCCAGATATGTAACTTAGATACCAGATAATGAAGACATAAGGCACGTACACTTGAACTTAAAAGACAATATAGATTTGGGGTACTTGGGTGGCTCAGACAGTTAAGCCTCTGACTCCGGCTCAGGTCATGATTTCACAGTCTTGAGTTCAAGTCCGACTTAAGTCTCTGCTGTGAGCAGGGAGCCCATTTTGGATCCTCTGTCCCCCTCTCTCACTGCCCCTCTCCTGCTCATATTAATACTCATATTCATATTCTCTTTCTCTCGCTCTCTCAAAAATAAACAAACATTAAAAAATCAAAAGAAAACAAAAGACAGGGACACCTGGGTGGCTCAGTTGGTTGAGCGCCCGACTTCAGCTCAGGTCATGATCTCACAGCTCAAGAGAGCCCCGTGTCGGGCTCTGGGCTGACCGCTCAGAGCCTGGAGCCTGCTTCGGATTCTGTGTCTCCCTCTCTCTCTCTCTGCCCCTCTCCCATTCACTCTCTCTCTCTCTCTCTCTCTCTCTCAAAAATAAATTTTAAAAGAACATTTTTTTTTAAAGTACAGATTTATACAGACCCTTGACATTTGACACATATTTAACACAGACACATCCAAATTGATTTACAGTCATTGTGTTTTCTCTAACAGCTTCAAGAAAATCTAATTAAAGCTATCATTTTACCTGAATGCTGCAATCTCTTTTAGCTTCTTTAATCCATCCTGCACACTGCCCAGGTAAATTCCCAACATAATATTTCTTATTTAAAAATCTGGTGTTGGCCACCTTTTTTAAAGGAGCTGCCTGGTATTGTTGTTGTGAGGAACTGGAGGTGGTCCACTAAATATGAAGAGCCCAAAAGGCAGAGAGGAAATTTTCATTTATAGAGTTGTTACGATTTTAAACAAAGAAATAATTTACACTAAAGAAAGTGCTAAATGATAAAAGAATGCGGAGGGCTGGAATGGAGAATCCTCACTCTCCTTCAGGTACTACAATGGAAAGGGGTTGATGTTGGGTAAGTCATGTCACTCTCAGAACTTGTTTCCTCTTTGGCAAAAGGAGATAACTTGCATCATTTCTAAGGTATTTTCTAGCTTTAGACATTTGATGAGCCCATATTATTGCAGTTGGTTTCTCTGCTCATTTATCTCGCAGTAGGCTAAAATTATGGGATGAAAATATCAAAGGCTAAACTTAGCATGGTGATAATAGCAATGCATGGAGCTCATGAGTAATGATTACACCTCTCAATGAAATAATTAAGACACTCCCTGGGGGACAACTTCCTAATTTAGGAAACTGAGTAGTTCTAAAATGAGGGATTAGGTTAGAGATTTAAAATTAAAATAATACTAATACTACTAATAAATTCTTCTGAATAAGTGAACAAGAAGTTATGGAAAGAATGGTGGCAAAATTTCTCAAAAAGTCTGGCCCTACCATTCTCTTTGACTCCTGCACAATGGTCTCTGCACATCTTCTTTTCATTCCTGTATGTGATACAGTCAACAGAGTATCATCCACATTTCAAAGTTTTATAGAACTCCTGTAAGGATTCATTTTTTAATTGATATACTCAAATAACGATATCAAAACTTTTTTACTCATTGTTTCTACTGTCCTCCAATGTCCTACACACAGTCCACTCACTCAATCTGAACCATTTACCACTGAGAAAACAGAGGTGTCTTATCTTTGACAACCACCTCTACCAGCTCACCTTCTGCACCCCAAGCTGTCGATGTTCCCTCCTGCGAATGCAGGTAAATTTGTTTTTCATCCATCAGCGGTCAAGGCTAACCTCTCAGGTAGTTATCTGGATCCCATCTCCTTTCTCTGACTCAATGATTTTCTCTGAGATGATAAAACCATTCATTTGAATCACAAAATTTTCCTTTTTACTAGATCATTCACATGAACATTCAGAAAGAGAGTTTATGTTCTCATTAAAAGGAAGAAAGAAACCACTGTGAACCCAAATTCCCTTAGCACAGCCCATTTCTGCACTGCATGTACCCTCTGCTGAAGTGCTTTTCTCCCTGAACCGCACAAGACCAACTTTTACTTGCTTTCAATGATCACATTCTCAGGGAAGTCCTGCTAGACCACCAATTGCAAATCCCTACCCAGGCACTCATAGATACAGTTCTAATTTTCTGCAGAGCACATATCATTAATTAATATTATAGTAACTTATTGATTTTCTACCCCAAAGGTATGAGACCTAAAAGAAAAGAAATCTTACTACATTTTTTCTGCTTCTACATCTCGCTATTAGAAGAGGTTGACTTTAAATAATTATAAACTCTTTTGATGAATTTACCCAGCTATTATTTTATGGCATTAATTAATCAGTGGGTCTTTGTAGGTATTAGTATCTTTCAGGAGAGAACTGTGCTAGTAACAGACGTTTTGAGCAAAAAATACAGTACTATTTGGAACTGAACAAATGATTTATATTTGAAGAAGTTGTTTCATGAGTGTCAGAACACAGAATGTAAGAGAAATGTTTTTTTTTAATCTGTACATATATCTAACTTTAAGACTACTATGGCAAATCTTTATTAATCATATATGGATCAAAGCTTAGTACTGAAAAGTCACAGCCCTATATTTAATATCAAGACATTATTCACTAAAATCCAGTCATCTGGCATCCCACATATAAACCAATTAGATTCCTACAGACATCAGGGTTTCATGGCATAGAAAAACATGTCAAAACCAATAATAAAACTTAATTTTTGTGAAGATGAACAGTAATAAAAACTCAGAAATTCCTCCTAGTACAGGATAAATTATTTAAAATCACAACTCTGGGGGGAATGTTTTATTATACAATAAAAATTGATTATAAACCAAGACTAGTGTTGACAAAACAGTATACCTACAAATCTCAATTTTATATTATACTTAAAAAAAACTAATTTTCTGGGGCACCTGAGTGGCTCAGTCGGTTGAGTATCTGGCTTCAGCTCAGGTCATGATCTCATGGTTCTTGGGTTCGAGCCCCACATCAGGCTCTGCGCTGACAGCTAGCTCAGAACCTGGAGCCTGCTTCAATTCTGTATCTCCCTCTCTCTCTGACCCTCCCCTGTTCGTATTGTCTCTCTCTGTCTCTCAAAAATAAATAAAAAACATTTAAAAATAAAAAAAAACAAATTTTCTATTACTCAAAAATAAAGAAAAAAGAAAAGAAAACTCCTGAAAAACAGCACTGACTGTTTTGAACCTCAGTATCCGCTTCCATCGTTAATGCAGAGTAGACACCTGATAAACGTTTATGGGGTGACTAAATGAATAACATAGCCATAATGCCAGTTCTCATCGACTGAATGAAATTCAATGATTCTGATATCTAAGTTTTTAAAAGTAAGTATTTTATGGAGTGAATAATTTTTTTGAAAAACGTTCCATTTCACTTTTATATTTTTATAGGTCTTCAAATTATCTAACAGTTGTACCTCTCTAATTTCTCACCTTGTTTACACACACACACACACTTAAGAGAATGGGTCTAGAATCCTCATAATGATCTACATTTGGTAGATGTTTAAAGTATTTTTTTCTTAGGGGCACCTGGGTGGCTCTGTCAGTTAAGCATCTGACTCTTGATTTTGGTTCAGGACATGATCTCATCATTTGTGAGTTTGAGTCCTATGTTGGGCTCTGCACGGACAGTGCAAAGCCTGCTTGGAATTCTCTCTCTCTCAGTTCCTGCCCCTCCCCAACTTGTGCGCGCACGCGCACACACACACACACACGCACACACACAGGATAAATAAACACTTAAAAATAAAATACTCTTCCTTAAAAGTTCCTTCTCAAGATAATACAAATTTACTAATTAATGGAAGCATTATTTCTGTCTTATTTAACTTTTAATTATAGTGTTCCTGTCACCTGACCAGTTTGATAGAACAGACCCACCGGTTGAAATTACGTGCCTTTTATTTTCTCAAAGAAAATATTAATATTCCCCACTTCCTTCTTAGGGCATTTCAGTAAGACAGAAGATATGCCAGAGACTCAACATATCCTTATTTAATTGTAAGCAACATTTTCTAATAACTTATGCTGCTCATAATAATTTTTTGAAACAGAATGTTATTAGGAATTCTTAAAAAGGATTTTGTGAATAACCTAAATTGGAATCAGATTTGTGTATATTTTTATGTGCTTCATTTGGAAGGAACAGTACTTAAAATTTTTCTCAAAATAGCTATGTTGCTAAACAAAGAAGTAAGTGATTAATTAGATAAACATGTCAATACTATTGCTTTATGTTGACCTGAAACATGCTTTATTGTGCCTTGGATCTACCTTTACACCATGGCCACCATCAGTCTAAATGCCACCTTTGTGAAACTGGAAAATAAGCCACATCCATAGAGGCATAGAGCCTTGGAGGCAAGACTTGATGAGCTGACTACTACTTGATGAGCTAAAATCATCCGCTATTTGCCTTTGTGGCTGGATGCCCCTCTGTAGTGCACAACCTGTACAACTGCAAACAGGAGCCCTGTCTTTTGGATATGCATCCTCTTCCACATGGCAGTCCATACCAGGAGATGTGATTATGGTATCTTTCGTTATTATCTCCTTCACCTTTCAATTATAGTATAACTAACCATGACCCCCTAACTCAGGTATCCTGAGCACAGATCTAACTATAAATTACACAAAGAGTAGGGACTTGATCCAAAGGTAGTTTATCTAGAAGCTGGCTAACAACCCTAAAAGTAATCAGGAATGTGGCACTCTGCAATAATAATCAGGTAAGTTAATCAGACTGGTCCTGTCAAAAAGAATGCAAATGTTGCAAGAGCAAATGTCCACGGAGATGCAGAGATACACATGAGCTATCCTGCACCGTTCTTAAGATGTAAGCCAGTCTTGCAAAGGCTACTGATTCTTTAATTGCAGTCCCTACTGCAATAGGGACTACTTACAAATACTTTATATTTGTCTTTAAGATAACTGAATTTAATCCCAGATAAAAACACCCACTAAGAACCCAATCCTTCTCACACTTGAAAATAGCTATCATCTACTCAAGAATTATCATCTCGAAGGTCAACATTTCTTGTTTCTTCAATCACTAATCATACACCAAGATTTTATAGTCCCTGTAATATTTTGCCTGTTAGACTCTGAACACTTCCTAGAGTTCCCATTAAAGCAAAGTAAGAATAGCACTCCAACCCGAAGTAGAACTGAACCATCACCTCATGCAACATTACTTTAAGTTCCACTACTGTAGCAAAATAATTTAAGTACAGAAGAATTTGTACTTAAGCTGTGATTATAAACAATGGTGCTGTCTTTGGTGATTTATAGGGTTTTTGAAGTTCTCCAAATATCCTAGGGGCATCATAAGAAACAATTATCTTTATTCATTTCTGAACAGGGAGAACATTTTGGCTTAACAAAATCTTTATTTACCACAGAATTCTTATGTTACCTTCATATTTTTTGTCATTTATCTCAGTCACTATTTGTGAATTTCAAGGAAAAAATATGTTGGGGCTTTCTAGTTATTCATATTGAACATTAGCATATATTAATTGAGTCCTGTATACTCAAAACTACAGCATGCGAGAGTAGAGAAAGAATAAAATAAGAGATCCTTCCACTCATGAGAAAATCCCACCAGTGTAGAGAGATACTTTCATTCATGAGCTGATTTGCGGATTACAAAACAGTCTGAAAAGTACCCTCCACTCGGAGTGATCCAGGTTATCTAAACCGAGAGCAGTGATGTCATGCAAAACTCCCTAAGTGAAGATCACCTGATTATTCACATTGCCATTTTTACTCATCATGTGAATACAGTTTGACTATTTCAATAAAAGTTGTGGTGAATAATAAGGACTTTTTGTACAAAATGCCAGACAAGGGACAGGAAATGAGCTTCTGTTCCATATTATTCTCATTTTGACCATGATTCACTCACATCTATAAGGTATATGCCTGACAGATCTTTAGGTTTGAAAAGCAAAAAAGAGACCAGTCCCTGGGGATTGTGCTTTTCAAGCTTACACAGCAGGATATGAAGAAAAGAGGTCAGGGTTTGTGCTAAAGGAACTGCAAAGAATAACGTATTTGTCAGAATATGAGACACAGCTATATTTAAGAAAAGTTGACCTAAAATTGCTGACCATCTTATTGTCTGATAGTGGGGCTTTTGCTTCACTCTAGTCTCTCAGGCTTTTATTCTCATCACGTACATCCAAGAGTTCTTCCTTTTTTGAACAAGTTGGCTGTTCACGTTTTTGGCATTTTCTAAATCAGTCCCTTCATGTCATGGCTATGGAACTATTCTCCCCACTTCTCTGGGTTTTTTCCACTTAAGATCTAACCTTCATCCTAACACTAATAAATTTATCATAAATATAACTTTAAAAGATGATTTTCAAATTTTTAAAACTAAAACTCCTAATAAAATAATTTGCATTATGAAAAACACACACACAATCACATACAGACACACAAATTTAAGTTCACAAAAAATTGAATCCTTTAGATTTATAATGCATTCATATTCTCCATTCCTTTTCTTTCTGTCTCATTTTATTCAATTCAATACCACAAACACTAATCACAAACCAGTGAATTAATTTCATGATCCTATAAGGTAGCAGTTCCTAAAACATGCTCCAGGGACCACACGGTGTACCCAAGATGATTTTAGGGCACCCATGAGGTCAACATTCTTTTCATAACTAAAGCATCATATGCCTAATTACTCTCATTATCTGATTAGTGTATGATAGAATTTTCTAGAAACTACATCATAGAGAATGTCATCACTCTGACAACTAGTGGAAGATATACTTGTATATTTTTTATTTAACATTTTTATCAGCTTTAATTTGTGGTACAATAAATAGCAACAAATATAACCATATAAACAAAGCTCTGTGGGCTTCTCAATATTTTTTAAGAATTTAAAGGGATTATGAGACCAAAAAGTTTGAGAGTCACTCATCTAAAGCAAGCTTCAATTTGAAAATTACTGATTTAAGTTAAATCACTGTGTGTACACACACACACACACACACACACCTGGCCAGCCAAGCAAATGCAACCTGGAACCAAAGGTCTTCCACATCATAGCCCATGATTCTACTGTTCCCTAAAAACAACTTTCCACTCAACCAGAAATTCTAAGGCCTCTAACCATACCTTGTTCACTTCTACCTTTGAGCTTATTTCATATTCTGTTCCTAAAATATATTTAAGCCTTTTAAAATTTTCTGATGAGATAAATCCTATTTATGTGGACATCTACAATTATTGGCTTTGCCCTACGTTACTTTTTAAAAGTCTTCAGGACTCCATGGATTTGTGTGGGAATGCACATGTGACCTAACTTTCCACAGACCTGGGGATCCGCACTATGTAATCCGAGAGCCCCATCCCTGATACCGCGTAACTGTTACTGCAGGGTACACATTACAGGGGAAGGGCTCTACAAGGAAGTATACAAGGAGCAATATCGATGCTAGGGGAAGAAAAGATCATGTTATTTTCTTTGAGACTGCTCATTATCAGAAAGGCAATGAGACCCATCAGATTAAGCAATGGTTTAGGGCCGCTGTGGGAAGGAGCTCATTTAATTATTAAAAACATTTTTTTATCTCAGTTATTCCTTGACTAGAGAACTATGCATAATCTTGGCCTTTGTTTGGCACTGCTCCTGAAGATGCCTGTATCGCCTCTCTGTTTGGATGAAAACCTCTAACAAAGTCTTCGAATGCCTCTTAATTCTCTTTTAGGATACATTTTATTATTTTACTTTGTGACTACTTCTTTTAGGTCTTTCTTTTTTCTTGCAAAATGAAAAGGTGTAAAAAAAAGGGACTGAATCTGCCTCTGTATCTAAGTAAATGGTTTTATGTTTTTGTTTTTAAATTTTTTTATGTTTTTTATTTATTTTTGAGAGACATAGAGAGACAGCACAAGCAGGGGAGGGTCAGAGAGAGAGAAAGACACAGAACACAAATCAGGCTCCAGGCTCTTAGCTGTTAGCACAGAGCTGTAGCGGGGCTCAAACCCACAAACCGTCAGATCATGACCTGAGCCGAAGCCGGGTGCTTAACCGAATGCCCCACCCACGTGCCCCATTGTTTGTTTCAAACTTTCTTAGAACTCTAGGGGACTCTAATTTTTAATATCTGTTTGGAACCCATTCACTTGAATTTTTGTTTTTTCCTTTAAGGATGACTGACAAATTGAATGCTGGGTTATCTTAACAGTTTTCTTACATTTCTTTAGATTGCTGTGTCATGCACAACTTTTTTTTTTCATTTGTGTTTTAGAGAGAAAATGCTATTCCCCTGCTCAAATGTCATCCTTTGATGATTTAAGAAGACATACAACTTACACACACACACATGCAATGAAGAGAAATTTCATGTTCTTGAATATAAGGTTGCAATCTCTTAATTAAATCTAAAAAAAAACTTTTTCCTATTCATACTAATAGAAAAATACAGTATTAGAGAAAATTCACATGAATATTGATACTAATAGAGAAAAAAATGAAAATCAATCTCTATAACGTCAGAAGGTCACAGTAATCAGGTAATGTGACCCTGTGTGAATTTCAGGAAGATAAAGACTTGAGTATCCCACAGTGTAATCAATTAAATCACATTCTGAATAGCCTGAGCAGGCTTTACTACATATGTCTGAGATTCACAATTAAGACATAGCCTAAAAGAACTCAATGATTCCATTACCTCTTTGCAGAAATTAAAAAGGATGTTAATCAAAGGTCAAACATGACTTCTCACATTGAATTTAATTGTACAACAGGTCATTTGAAATTTTCAAGACATACCTAATATTCTTAGAATTAGCACTTTTTAATTAACCAAAGAGCATAATAGAATTTACAAGGGTGAAAAAAACTTAAGTGACATAAAAAGTAATTCATGAAACTCCATATTTCTTGGTCCATTGATCATAAGAGGATACCTCATTAACATTTAAAAATACTACAAATAAAAACAAAGAGAAAAAAAGAAGAGAGAATATTTACAGCATGTTCATTATTTCATCTTGGGTTTGTTTTGTACGCATAATTATAGTCATATTTTGAGATCAGAGATGATCATTTTGTTCAATTTTCACAACAAAAGAAAAATTCCTGTTTTATAGAACCATGCAAAACATTTAATATGTATTTAGTCATATTTTATTATAATTATATTTTATACTATATATGAAAATAATATACATAATTTTGCACATTATACATAAGACTTGCATTATATTTTTACTTTTTTGTGAATCCGTTAAATTTTTTTTAATGCTTATTTACTTGAGAGAGTGGGTGCGCACATGTGCACAAGCAAGGAGTGGGCAGAGAGAGAGGAAGAGAATCCCGAGCAGGCTCCGTGGTATGAGCCTGGAGCCTACACGGGGCTCAATCTCATGAAGCCCCTAAGATCATCACCTGAGCAGAAGTCAAGAGATGAACGCTTAACTGGGCCATCCAGGTGCCTCTTAAATTGTTTTTCTTACACATATGCATTTATACAAAGACCACACACACCCACCAGAAAAAAGGAATATAATATCTATTTTTAGATTTGAGAGCAGGAAATAATATGGGCTTAGGAGAAATATGAGAAACAGTTAATGTTAATGCACAATAATTTCTCAACCCAGCCAAAATATTACACAGCTTGAAAGGAGTATGAGCCTGTCCACAGCATTAAGTACACTTGTGCCCTTTTCTGACCTATTTTGCAGAACCTAAGACAGGCTCCAGAATTTATCTAAGTTACTTCAACCCCCTGAATCCTTCTAAAAACCAAAGGCAGTGCCCATTATTACACTATCTTAATTCACACCACTTTATAAATCTGCTTCTTTTTAATGTCCTATCATAAATGAGTTAAGCACATTTTGCCTTACTCAAAAAATTGCTGAACAATGAGACATTCCTTCTATTCTTATTTCCAAAATGTAAATAATTGCAGATTAGAACACAAATAAAGCAAGGAAAACTGTCTCTTCTTGGGGTCATTCTAATAATGTGGACTGCAGCATGTTGACGATTTTGAAAAACTAACCAGGCCATTTTCTTGACTAGAGGTTGGCCATCACAAAGCAATAATGTATCTTCTTACTGGTACCATATGATCTATACATATTTAAATGTTTTTAATGTTCCAAAATTATATGTTTATTCTAAACAAATCAGAAAGAGTAGATACAGAATGAGAATACGTGTAATTTCACTGACCAGAAAGAAATACCATTAACACTTTGGTATACAATATATCCTTCCACAGAATATATAATGCAAATGGATATGATATATGCCTACTGTGTATAGACACTTTAAAATATTATTCTATAACCTGCTTTATTCACTGAGTAGCATCACAAATACATTTTCATGGCAATGATATATATTTATATAATCTGTATCAGTGTTTTTAATGTCTGCACAATATGCTATTAATGGCTATGTATAGAAATTCAGCTAAAAATTTCTCACTGGACATCTAGTTTCCTTCCTTTCTAACTTCTGGCATACAGCTGGGATGAATATTTGACTACTATAATGTCTATATCCTTATGGCTATTTTTTGAGTACAATGCTCCAAAGCAGGTTATCAAAATCTATCTGTAGCATGACTGGATGCATGAATACAATAAGTGAGGATTTCAAAAATATCAACTTAAGAAGCATGTCTAGTTGACATTCTGATTTTCAGTCAAGTTACCTCATACACTGTTGTGCTTTCTTCCTTTGAATTATGATAAAAAGAAAATATCATATGATATCACATCATCATGTGATAAAAAGAAAACTGTTAAATGAATTTCATCCCTGGATCCTTCCTTAACCTATAGGATTTTGTGGGATTACCAACAGTACTCTGTTTAAAATAATATATACAACTGATATTCAGATAGTGGAGAAAAAATTTCTGTTTTTAAAACATTATAAGTTTCCATTTTTTTGTCCTGCAGAGATTATCTAAAGTTATATGGAAAAAAACTACTTTTCACCATATTTCATAGATCCCATACTCTTCTCTGAAGTTTTCCAAATTTGACTTAATAAGCACCTACTGAACATTTAAGCCTACCATTATGCTAGGCATTATGGGGAATATTAAAAACCTTGCCATAGCCAAAACTATACAACCTTACATGACTATCAGTATTTTATTTGGTGCCCTCCCCAAATAACACCAGATTTCCTCTCCATTATGAGAAAAGTCTATGTAGTTCATTCTCCAATTGAGGTAAATGCATGGGATATTTACACAGCTGGAGGGAAGACAGAACTTCTCACCAAAGGAAGATGTGACAACAATTCCATTCATACTCTCAGCACCGTATCCTGCTTGTTTAACAAACGCCCTGGAAACTCTCCAATTTTCAGGAATTCTCATCTTGGGATAGTAGCCAGTTATTCACAATGAACCCAGAACAAGAAGCCAGATATGTAACATATAAGAATAAGAATAATTTATATGTTATATTTTGAATTATATTTCATAGACTCACAAAATTTACAAACGTTTATTTGAACTTAAACAAAAACTTTATTTTAACAAAAACTTCTGGGGTACCTGGATGCCTCAGTTAGTTAAATGACTTCAGGTCAGATCATGGTCTCACAGATTTTAAATTTGCACCCCTCATTGGGATAGCATGGAGCCTACTTGGGATCTTCTGTCCCTCCCGCTCTCTCTGCCCCTCCCCCTCTCATATGTTTTCTCTCTCTCTCTCTCTCTCTCAAAAATAAACATTTAAAAAGTATATACTTTCTATGCACAAAATTATGGACCAAGTCACATAGGCTAACTCCATATTTGGCTACATCTAGTAGTAAATCTTACTTAAACCTTAGAATCTCATGGATTCTCACTGAGTACACGACACAGACGCTCACAAAGAAGGGCTATATTTAGGCCATGAGAAGCTACCTGGTAAACAATGCCATCCCAGACGTGAATTATTCTATATTTTCTATGTGTCACTTCTTCATCAATCTTCAGCATATTTATTTTCCTGAGAAGGAGGGTAAAGCATAAACACTGGTTTCAAACATCTGCTTGTCATGATTTTAACAAAAACTTGTCCCATGGCTAGGAGCCGAATATTTTGAGCAATCTCTTGTTTGTCTTCTGTAAATAACACAGTAAAATTGCTAAATGTAATTGGAAAAATAAGAGTAGCCCACAAGACCAACAAGCCAAAACTCTTATTATAAGCTAGTTTTGCATATTATCTTCTTTGTTTGTCTATTGTTCATATGGTTTTACCAGAGTTGAGTAAAATTCTGAAATGCTGCTTTCTATAATCTGTAGAAGAGCTTCGATCTTTATTTTTCATTTTCCGAGTAAGTGACAAATATTAACTGATTAGGAATTGTGGTGGTAATTATGATGGTGATGAGCATGATTGTGAGATGCTAATCATTTAATAAAACCAACCTTTATTATGAAGCAAATTTAGAAGATAGGAGTAAAACCAACTTTTATTATGAAGCAAACTTAGAAGATAGGAGTAAATGCATGTAAGAAAATAGGGTTTTTAATTCAATCAAGAAGATCCATTGATGGTAATATACTATGTTAAATATCACAATAATAGTGCACAGTAAAATTGCTACATGTGAAAGTAATAACTGAAACTATACCCTAGAGCATTTCCCTGCATTTTGCTACAAATGTATTTATTTTAACATAAACTGTCTTTCTGCACATTTTTTCCTACAGGTCTGTATCCAGAAAGATTACCTGTGGTACAAGAATTTCTATATAAATCTCAATGTATACTATTATATTTAACAAATTTCCCTAAATACTTATTATTTCTTCTAAGTACAGAAGATGCAATGTATGTAGCACCAACTTATATTTCCAACAGTGATTACAGAAATAGTTTATGTGATCATCTAATGTAAAGTCTATACCATTCTCTAGAGGCAGGGAACACCAGAATGGCAAACCAGATTCTGAAATGTTTATTTCTCTATATTATAAGAAACCTACCCAATTTATTCATTGTGGAAGTCTCAATCGTCATGTGTATTATCTGTTAATAGTGTACTTTTTAAAATTATGGTTTATATTTTTGTCATTTATCCATTGAGCATGAACTGATTCAAATTCCTAACCAAAGCAGCAGTCTGCAAATAAATCCTTTGAGTTGCAATGAATATCTTTGCCAGCTTTTGGCTCAGAAATTATAAAAGGAAATAACACCAAAGAGAGAGAGAGAGAGAAAGAGAGAGAGAGAAAGATTGATTGTAGAGTTGAGTATGGATTTTCTCCTAGCAACTGGCATTTTTTAAGACCAAAGCTTAATAATTATTTAGATAAAGAATGAGTGTGTGTGGATTTGTGTGTGTGTGTGTGTGTGTGTGTGTGTGATCTACAGGCAAGAATAGAGGATTAAAGATTTTTAACAATGGTTCAATGATATTAATAGGAATAAATTCAGATATATTTTTAAAGGAAAGAGAATAAAAGGGGCCATGAAAATAATTGACATACACTCTTTAAATCCTAGAATCCCAGAGGACATTTAGGCATCCATCATTCATCTTGACAAGTTATAGAGTCAACTCCAATTTCATCCTGCATGAAGGAGTAAACTATAAAACACAAACAAACAAGGGGTGGCTGGGTGACTCAGCTGGTTAAGTATCTGACTGCAGCTCAGGTCATTATCTCGTGGTTTGTGGGTTCAAGCCCCACATTGGGCTCTGTGCTGACAGCTCAGAGCCTGAAGCCTGCTTCAGATTCTGTCTTCCTCTCTCTCTCTCTCTCTCTTTCTCTACCGCACCCCTGCTCTCTCTCTTTCTCTCTCTCTCAAAAATAAGCAAACATTAAAAAAAGAAACAAACAAAAGCCTTGAAATAAATATCAAGCAGGCAAAAAGCCATGGAAAAATACATACATTTTTTCTTATAATTTAGCCTGCCAACTTCCAAGTTGATAGTTCAACTGTGTTTTCTAACAATGATTAACTTGAAACCATTTCTTTATAGTGATTTTTTTTCAATTGCAAAAAAACAAAAACCTGAAGGACAAATCAAATCTATTTATAAGGCTCCAAGAATAAATTAGGCAACTCTTGCTACCCTTAGTTTCATTAATGAAAAGTCCATTTTAAAGAAGCAAGTCATGCACTGAAACCATTCTGTTTTTGCAATTCACCAACAGTTAATTTGGAGTTCACTGGATCCCTGCTCTGAATATAAGCTAAGAATGAGTCTAACTTGTCAATGAAAGGCTTTGATGTTGCTAATATTAAGATGGTGCATTACATTTAGATAATGCTTCATCAATAATTATCAATGAGTAATTATCAAAATTTATTTGAACTTCACCTTTCCAGAAAGAAGTAGGAGCATTCTTAAAAGTCAGAGGCATCAATGATGGGTCATTCAGCACCTCATCTAATTTTTCCCTTTCACACTCAAACTTATAAAACTTGCTTTTTGACTAGAATGATGTTGAAACTAGAAAAATATAAATATGTCATATTTTTAATATCAACTTGATCACTTTAATATGCACATATTATCAAGTCATTCACCAATAATATGATTCAAATTAAAAATTCTCTTCATACTTTCCCATTTTGCCTAATGAATTTGGTCTTTTATGGTTTGTAAACATAATTTTCTGAAGTTTTCGGAGAGTTACCAACTGTTTGTATTCTTCTCTAATTTATTCACATTTTTTCATTCATTTTTTTCTCCTTTAACCAAAGATCTGCTGATCAGAAAGTTTTATATGCAAGTCTTTATATTCACTAAATTAGGAAAGTCATCTTTTCTGATCAAAATTCACTCCAAATCTGTTAGCTCAGAAGTTCACACTCCCAAATCACAGCACATTTCTTGATTATTAGTTCAGATATAGTATGATATTTTGGCTGCTGCTTTTGGCCACTTAATTAAGTCCAATTAAATGTTCTTAAGTTAATGTCTCTAAGATTTCCTCCCCAAAGGAGGAGGATGGAAGTCACTTTTTATATTGAGGGATGTGAGAAATACATATCACTTTCTCCCAGATAGAAACTTCTTTCTTTTTCCAAGGCCAGTATGGGGTACTTCTCTAATTCTCAGAGTTTCTTTCCTATTTCAAGGAACACTTGAATAATCATTTTCTGTGGGTGTCTGATAAAAAGTAAGGTCCCCATGGTACTTGTGGTACCCAGGAGCGTGTCTTAGCCTTTGCTTATAATGAGAAACTACTGGCATTTGTATTTCCTCATATTCTGAGCACCTCCTCAGAGGACAATTAACAAATTATTAATATCCATTGATCCTCTAAAGGAAAGGCTCCACATTTATTTACCTATATATAAAATTCAGGCAATTTCACTTATTATAGAAATAGCTAGGAAAATTCCAAAACATGGAAAATGTGTAAAATATATACAGTAAGAATCTGTCCATTTTAATGGAATGCAATGTCTCCTTTAAATCTGCTAGAAAAGATCTTGTCCATGAAAACAAATTTTATGATGGGATACTCAGGTGGCTCAGTCTGTTAAGCTACTTTTCACTTTGGGTTTGATCAGGTCATGATCACACGGTTATGAAATGGAGTCCTGCGTCCAGCTCCTTGCTGAGCATGGAACCTACTTGGGATTCTCTCTCTCCCACACCCTCTGCCCTCCCCCCACCCCTGTCAAAATAAATAAACTTAAAAAAAAAACAAATTTTGTGATGACTTCCATGCTCCCTTTTAATTAATACACAAATATCTTAAAGACAATGGATATATCTTTTCTATATAAAATTCCCTATATAGTTCAGTGCTTCGATATTATCCAGTTACTAACAAAGCTGGAGCAAAGACTGAAAATCTTTGTTTCAAGGACCATTTCCAAATCCAACTCTGAAGATCACGATGGAAAAAAAAACATAAAGAAATTCTGAATATTCTTTTTTAAAACTATAGTTAGAAATAAATTATAAGTTGTGCAAAGATAATCAACATTTATAGACCGCTGACAGGTGAAACTATTTACCAGTTTTATAATGACAGTCCATCTTAATAAATCTGAAAAACATAAAATGAGCTATTTCATTATAAAAAGTCTTTTGATTACAACTACAGATGTGTAGAAACATAGTCATGGCTACCATTCGTGAATAAACCAAGTTTTATGGAGCCACTATCCTGGCCTTCACCCCATCCAAAGATCCTTCTATGCACACTGACCTGTTAACATATAGGGATTCATGGAAATCCCTAATAAAGATTAATGGATTAATAGATCCCCAATAGGAAAAGGTCACTAGAAAACTGCAAAAGGAAGCACCATTGAAGGTCTTCTCGATTTCTCTGTCTAGAACTGATTTTGTATGACCCTACAGCTAAGAATCAGTCTTAAATACTTAAAGACTAATAATAAAACAAAGAAGGATATGTAACATAGAACATATATGGCCAAAATGCCTACAGTATTCATTACCTGACTCCTTATAGAAAAAAAATTGCCAATTTTTTACTCTATGGTACATACACTTGCCTATTATATTTGCCTACTATACAAAAAGTCTTAGATTCCTAGAAAAATGGTATATAAAGAGAAACAATTTTGATTTTTCCTGCTGAGTCATAGGCTGAAGGCTAACTGGGACAAGAAAGAATGGCTATTTCTAAATTGTATATTTTTAAAATTCCCACCAAATTTGAATGTATGTGTTAGAAGTTAAAAATAAGTTGGCCTGTATCTTTAACACTGATAAAGGCAATACAATGTACTCTTATTTTAGCCAAAATGTGCTTTGGCACAGGTGTGTTTCTTTAGTGAATATCAACAAATCAACTGAATAGCATTAAGAGAATTTAAAAAAAAGGGACACCTGGGTGGCTTAGTCGACTAAGCCTGTGACTCCTGATTTCAGCTTAGGTCATGATCTAGTGATTCGTGAGATCAAGCCCCTCACAGGGCTTTGCACTAATAGTGCGGGGCCTGGTTGGGATTCTTCTTCTTGCTCCCTCTCTGTTTCTGCCCCTTGCTTCTCTCAAAATAAATAAGTAAACATTTTTTAAAAAGACTATTTAAAAAGATAAACAGCTTAAGGAGTAATGAGCTTATAATACTGTATCTCAGATTTAATTTATATCCCAACAAAATCCATTCCCTTTATAAATACTTTATAGACTTAAGAATTTCTTAGTTACATATTATGTTATAATATAATGTAATATATTATCATATATAACTGGTTATATAAAGTTACTAGAAGATTGGACTGAGATTGCAGATTTAACACCTATTTCCTTTCAGCTCCAGATTCATGAAATGACAGAAAATAGGCTTTTAAAAGATCCAAAAGAGTACCAGAAGATAAAAGAGAGTGGCAGCAACAGATGATAGATTTTGAGGGCTGCCTTAAAAATAGAAAACAGAGCAAAATGAATTAAGTAAATCCCAAGATTACCATAGACTAAAATACACATGGTGTAAAGCACTGCAGAACTGGGCGTGAAGAAAGCTCCAACTAGGAAGTGCATTTCAGGCACCTCAGCCAGGAGTCCCTCTATTCTTCCTGATGTGTGCTGTGGAAGAAAAAGCACTGCACAACGAATTTACTTCTAGGCAAAGCAGTAAATGTCTTCACTGAGGACGTGCATGTAGGGCTACTGGCTACTCGTCCTAAAGACAAGCTAGCTACCGCTACCCCTAGTCCTGCAGCAACAGGAATAGCAACAACTCCTTTTCCTGCTCCTTCTCTTCCTCTTCCTCCTCCTCCTCTTCTTCCCTCTTTTCCTCCTCCTCCACAACCACCGCTTTCATTATCATTGATATCATCATCATCAATAATATTGATTGAGCTTACCACAGTTTAGATTTTGTACTAACTGTATGTATATTCTCTTATTAAATCCTTAACTCCATCAGGTAGATATGATATAATACGATATGATATGATATATGATATGATAAATGATATATCATGATAATGATATGATAAATGAAAAAAAACTGAGACAGAAAGGAGTTACATAACTTTCCCATGGTTATAGCTATTAAGTTGTGAACCTGAGTTCAAACCCAGGTCTGGCTCCAAGACTCATTTACTTAACCAGTAGAGCTTACTGTTTTTCTAAACACTCAACATATAGACTACTAGTATCACCAATATCCATGACAAGCATTTTCAAACACAAGGTTAAGCAGAAAACTAAACATTATAGACATTTGAAGAATATCAACATTATGAAAGGGAGGTACCAGTCTCACTAAATGAAGAATTTACAGTGGAGAAAGTAGGAGACATAAAAACAAATATAAATAATAAATATAAGTATAAATTTGAAGAAACTAAGGAAATCTTTCTGAGAATTCCTAAAGTAGAAATCTTAAAAAAAAAAAAGTATATGGCTTTTGAAATAAAAACTATAGCAAAAGACTGTACACAGCTACAACTCAAATCACTAAACTGAAAGACTGAGCTGAGGAGTACTTCCAGAAAACAATGCAAAATATCAGAGAGGTGAAATGAATAAATGGAGAAAAGTTTAACAGACATGGAGATTAGTTAAGCAGGTTCTCAAATCCATCAAATTAAATTTCCAAGTAGAATAAGGAGAATAGATGTAGCAAAATAAAACTCCCCAAAATGAGGACACATTTGATTTAGGGGTTCATGAAATGATGGCAGACATAAAAAAATACTCATACTTGGGTATCTTGAAAAATCTTGAGAACATTTATAAGGAATAGAAAAATATGTTTTTTTTTGAAGCCTTCTTATAAAAATCCAAAAAGCTTCCAGAAAAAAGGAATAACAATTACCCATGTTGGAAGGAAAAATCAGACTGGTATCAGAGTACTCATTTTCAGCCCTGGCTAGCAGAAGACTATAGAGAGATGGCCTGAAACCTCTAAATTTGAAACTAAAATATTATACTTAGGCAATCCAGCATTAAGACAGAATAGGCAGAATTCAAAATACTTTTTTTTTTTTTACAACTGCAAGCATTCAGAAGTTTTCATATCAAACCTATTCTGAAAGAATTAATTGAAGTTGTACTCCAGTAATGAAAAAAAAATCCAAGGAAGAGGAAAATATGGAATTCAAGGTAGCAGTACAAGAAAAAAAGAGAATTAAATGTAAAAAAGCAAACAGAAAATTTTAGCAGGAAATACTGAAGAATTAGAATACGGGAGGCTGTGCCAAGCAAGAGATACAATTCAAAGCCATAAAGACAAATATTGAAGTATTTGTTAATATGTAAACTCACATTTCTAACTCTAACAACACACAGTTTAGAAAGCCAGTGTGAAGCCTGGGAAACACAGATGCTCCCAATAATACAGTGGACAAAATACCAATATCCAGGATATATAGAATATGTTACAACTCCGAAAGAAAAATTAGCAAAGATGTAAACAAAAATTACAGGGGAAAAAAGTAAAAATGGCCAATATAAATGTAAAGAGAAGTGCTACAGGGAAATAAAATTAAAACAGCACACTTTACTCTTCATCAGATTGAGACAAGCAAAGCATGACAATATTTTGTCTTAGTGAGGTGCTTTCAACAAAACCTTTTGTACTGTTAATGCAGTGATAAATTGGGAGACTCTATCCTACAGTTATCTGGTAATTTTTGTAATCTGTTAGTTGATGTAAATATGCATCCTAGTGTGAGTGAAATATGGACAAATAGTTCTTCATATAGTGATTATTAACATATGAACAATTTACCAGCAAATAATAAGAATTTCCTATTTAAGTTAGTACATTCATCAGCATAAAAAGGATTAAAAAATTACACCCTACAGAATTGTGGCTTTAAGGCATGGTCCTCATTTTCTCATTCCAAATATTCTTTCCCCTATGCATGGACTCAGTTTCAGGTTAATGTATTACTTGTGAAATGTGTGTTCTATTGCCTGCATTGTCAAGTGGAATTTGTGGGAACATATTGTTTTTGCTTTTGTTCTTAATTTTTTTAATGTTTATTTATTTTTGAGAGTGAGACAGAGAGACAGAGAGACAGAGCACTAACAGGAAAGAGGCAGAGAAAGAAGGAAACACAGAATATGAAGCAGACTCCAGGCTCTGAGCTGTCAGCACAGAGCCTGATGCAGGGCTCGAACCCACAGTTAGATCATGACCTGAGCCGAAGTCAGATGCCCAACCAACTGAGCCACCCAGGTGCTCCCGTGGTAACATATTTTGAACAATCAATGCTTTAAGAAGATCCTGTTACAAACTTAGAACAAAATAATGAACAAGTAGATTATCCCATTTGAGCCTATCATGTGTATATTTTAGGAAACAAGCATCTTAACAAGGGAAAGACCCCAAAGTCCAGTCTTCATGACCACTGAAGTATCTTCCTACTCTACATTCAGTTTGTATGAATACACTGAAGTTAGCTTCTGAGAGAGGGTGCATATATCCTGAGTTATTCTGGAACATCTGCTGTTGGCTTTGTTGGAAGAGCTTGTCAATCAATAATAATTTAGAAGCTGGGCATTTCTTTGGGGATTAATGGCTAGCTAAGTAGAGCTATTCAAGCCAAACACCATTAAACCCAATTGGTCCCTGTCCAGTTTATGGTAGCTACAGATAAGGAGCACTACAAAATACAGACTTACTTTTTTGGACTTCACTCCAACGCTTCCTTAGCAAGTATCCTTTGTAAACAATCAAAAAGGATTGATTTTAGAGGCCATGATCTCAATATTCTATTCAATTCAGAAAGTCCATATGTCTAAATCTGGATTCCTACTACTGAAATCTTCATATGATACGCAAGTCTATCCAGGGAATTGAGATAGTTCTGATGCAATAGTGATTTATATGATATGGATTCTTCTGTAAGGGCCAGTCATATCTCCAATATTTGGTTGATACATATAAGCCGCATGAGTACCATCTATTCCTTACATTGAACTTGAAACACTGATGAATATTCTAGCAGCATACGTAAATCAGCCTACTTCCTCATTTCTCTTTTTTTTTATGGCATTGGTTCCCATTTAATAACTCATCTGGTAAAGTACCCAGATTGAAGGAATATGAATTTCTTTTGACAGAAACTATTTATATTTATTGTCTCCCCAAAGAAACGTTTGGGGGAAATGAACAATATCATTTCATGGCTCTCATTACTGTGACAAAGTGGGGCACCAAAAATGCCAAGTCAAAGAGTTCTCACGAAGGAGAAGATTCTCTGGAAAATGAGTGTCATTATACACTAGCTTTACACCAACCCAAGAGAAAAGGTGAACAGCCACCTCATATCCCCTCCCCTGTTTAATTCTGTATTACTCATATGGTCCATAAACCAATACAGCCATGGTGTGTATTGAGATATAATTCACTGAGATATTTGACACTTCAGTGAAGTAAGCCAAGTATTTTTCCAAAAATCCCCATGCAAGCAATCAAAGCTCAAGCTTTAGCAGCAGCTGTATCTGATCTGCAAATGCTTTTGCTCCCATTTATCAACTATGTGAGGTTGCCTAAATTATGTATCCTGCCTAAAACATAAGGTTTCCCTTCTGCAAAATGGAAGCAAGAGTAGTATCTACTCCACTAGGTTATTGTGAAGATTAAATTAGATTATCCATACAAACTCTCACCACCGTGGCTGGTAAATAGTAAAAACTCATCACACACAGATTATTTTCATTAATATTCCTGTTGCCCCAGTTTCCTATCTCTCCCTATTTATAATATCCTCCTTCTTTGTTTTCTAATTTCTTTACCTTATTTTTTCACCTTTTCTTCCCTTTCTCATTGACTGATTTTTCTTTTTCTCAAAACTCAGGAACTCATGTCTTCATAAAATTCTCTCTCTTTTTAAATTCAATGTTTTTAAGATATTTATAAAATTATGCCAATTCTTCCTAATTGGAGGGATGTCAGTAAGAAGCATCTAAGAACCAGAATATTTTGAAATATGTAAAGTGTCATTTGCAATGTCCTTAATTCTTCTTACAAACACTTTTTAAATCTAGTTTCAAAAAATATGCATAGGGACCTGGATGGCTCAGTTGGTTGAGTATCCAACTCTTGATTTTCGTTCAGGTCATGATCTCATGGTTGTGGGATCAAGCGCCATGTCAAGCTTTGTGCTGGGCATGGAGCCTTCTTAAGATTCTGTCTCTGCCTGCCCCCCCCTCTCTCTCTCTCTCTCTCTCTCTTTCTCTCTCTCTCTTTGGAGGGAGGGGGAGGAGGGGTCTATAGATATATACATCTACAGATATATAGCTCTATAGGGAACATTTTATGTTTTTTTGTTTTTTGTTTCTTTGTTTTTTTTTGTTGTTGTTGTTGTTTTGTTTTGTTTTGTTTTTGAGAGACAGAGAGAGACAGTGCAAGCAGGGTAGGGTCAGAGAGAGAGGGAGATACAGAATCTGAAGCAGACTCCAGGCTCTGAGCCAGCTGTCAGCACAGAGCCTGACATGGGGCTCAGACCCACAAACCGTGAGATCATGACCTGAGCCGAACCTGGAAACTCTGACTGAGCCACCCAGGCGCCCCTATAGGGAACATTTTAAACATTCTTTTGAATTCTTTGCTTCTTGCCTTATGAAGGAAGAATATTTAATGGAAACACTGTTTGTTCTGCTGTGTGTTGAGGAGGATGTGCAGGGCTTAATGTTTTTTGATTCTGTTATCAAGTAGAGACACAGACTTCTCTTATCTCTCCTCTCCATTCTTTATACTTTTCCAATTTACATTTGGACTTGCATTCTTCTCTGGATCCTATTTAAAAAATTATTTCTTCTCTCCCAACTCAATAAACCAACTACTGGCTAACTTCTTTTTTCTCCCGCAGGCTCTATCCCAGATTACACAGTCACATGCTGCTCAGGGTGCTGAGAGTGTCGTAAAGAACCAGCTTGCCCAGACTGACACGTTCTCAAACCCTCGACTTCTCTGGGATATATTTAAATGGAGATAGCAGAGAATAGTTGTAGGGAAATATGAATTTGGGGGCATCCAAAAGAACTGGGTCTTTGTTCTGGATCTATCATCACTCATGTAGTTATTTACTCTTTTCTTCATGTATTCATGCATTCATTCAGCAAAATACTTCTTGACCATCTGCTGTGTGTACCATATTAGAACCTGGAAATACATTAGTGACTGAGACAGACTTAGCTTCTTCTCTCAAAGAAACAGCAGGTTGTCTGTTGTCCTCAGTAAGCTTTAAGCTTCTCCATTTCATTTTTCTACTCTCTGAAGTGGGGAAATAAATCCTTAGATCACACACTCACTGAATGTGAAAATTACATAAGACAGACCAAGATGTACACAATATCTGTAAATTTTAAACAATGAGGGGAATGTGATATTCCTTTTGACCTTCCCTCTTCCACTCTCAGCAAAAAGTACCTCCTAAATAAGTTATCCCTAAGGGTGAAAAGAAAATTCCAGCATAGTATCTTACTGACACAGATGCTTGCAAGAATGGAGAATAAAAGTCCTAGGCAAACAGCCTTTCTGCTGTGTGTTCTTGATAATCTATTCAAAACTATGATATCATTATAGACTTTTCCTTTAGCCATTTATGATGTAAATAAAAGTAGATAAAATGTCTGGAAAGTAGTGGCAGAAATTCCAGAGTAGCCACCAGATGGGGAAGCATTTCAAATGAAATCCTTTATTAAAACTGAAGTTACAAGAATGAAATGAACAATAAAAAGTTTGTATTGTATTGGTGTCTTTCAATACTTTGTATTGTAAAAGCTATTTTTATCTCAGAAGAATGCACCCCTTGATTCCATTCCTAAGACATTAGAAAAGCTGTATTTTTTAAATTTAGTATGTAGTTAATGCCAAACTATTTTTCAGTTTTGTTTTCCAAGTCTTTCTCCTTTCTCACTGACATGCAGAGAGGTCATGCAAGAATTAATGAGAACTAGAAAGAAAAGCATATTACTAGTAGTATAGGAGTGAAGATATTTTGAAAGGCAACGTGTTCTGCTGACAGTTTATTAATAAGCTATTGTAATAATATCACAACACAGAAGCCTAAGACTTAGTTCAAAAAAAGGCAGGATAATACTTCAGAACCCAACCTGTTTTCTCTCAGTCTTTACGAAGAACTGTCACCAAACCAATTGAGGAAGAATGAGAGGGAAGAGAAAGAGAAAATGAAAAGCTTGACTGCTATTTCTATTGATAATGTTATCAGCAAGATGTCAGCTTTTATTCTATATACTTATAACTAGAAACTGCTCAATATCCAAATCTGATCCTTCAACCAAATAATGACCAATGAGTACCCAAAGGTCTCAAATAAGAAAGCACCCAGGATGGATGCAGGTATCCATAAATATTACTGTTTTGTTTCATATTATACACACACACATTCTCCAAATACTAGCTAACATAACTAGCGTTAATGAGTTTGAGTGCTAAAATGACATGTGATTTATTTTATTCCCCAGCCAACTAGTGTATTAAATATAAACACGAACTGCATTGTATAGAAAACAGAGGATTTTAGAACTCAAATAACCTTGTGCAAGGTCACAGAGATAGCCAGCAATAGAAAGGATTTAAATGTAAACACTCTGTCCTCAAAGATTTCTTTAGCTATACACAATAGGACTTTAAAAGGCCAACTCCATCCTTACGCACACAGTAGGCATACAATAGGAAACAACACCTGGCACATCAGTGAATCTGAGGACCCCAGAATAGGCTTAGTGCTTATAAAAGCACAGCTCACTAGAGCCAGAATGCTACCTATTATAAAAATAAGCTGTCGGCTAGACCTGAAAGAAATCAAGGAAGCCCTCAGAGGATTAAGGAGAAGATATAATGAAAATCAGGAAGCTGGTTTAAAGAGAAAGAAATTCAATATACTTCCCCTCTCCTTCAACCTCTTTGTGTTTGGTGTACTCATCTAGGAATGACTCAGTCTGTTTCTTATTCTTTTTTACTATTGCTTTTCTTTTACATATAGCCTAGAAACTACCATGTTTCTTTAGAATCATCGGGGCCAGAATAGTTTCTGAGGGTGATTTTCAAAAGGATAGACAATTAGAAAAGACAGATGGATCAACATAACATATGGGTTCATTTCAAATAAATATCTTCGGAGGTTTTTGCCAAGCATTAGGTACAACAGTATAAAAAATTTATGAAGTGCATGATTTTACAGAATAACTGATTTTTTTATGACCAAAAGCTACATAAATGAAGCCCTCTCCAATGACCTCTAAAATAACACATACAAGAAACTCCAAGACAAAGGACATACAAGGAGCAGGGAGGGGGAAAAAAGGCATTAATAGGAAAGTATTTGAAATAGTCATACACTAGAAATTAGCACCTTTAATAAGGAAAGGTAAATGATGGTTATGAGAGAAAACAGTTACATACTGTTTACAAGGAAAACTAATCTCAAAGTAGTTAGATCAGAAGACAACATAAAGAAAGATGTCCTTTTTCTTTCATCTCACTAAATGACAATGGAAGCCCAAATAGTGTACACCATATGCACATTTATACATGAATCTAGGGCTCTTCCCACCACACAACACTACCCTCAAGATTTTTATCACATATAAAATGCAGTACTAACTTGCTTCCTTATCTTTTATTTGCAACTCCCTTTAATCCTGAGATTTTTTTCTTTTATATCTTCATTACCTCAGTCCTTCAAACCTTCCTTTTATTACTCAGTGGCTGAATCTCTGTTTCAATCTAACTTTATTCTATTAATCAAGGCTTAATTCTCCAAATTATCATTATTCTTTTGGTTTCTCAGACCATAACTTGAATTCTTTGCCAACTTCACAATAAAAGTTGCCTGCATGCTTATAGTTCATGACAAAATGTGCTTCAAGCCTGTAAAGTGTTATGCACGTAAATAACATGTGCTAGGTGGAAAGCTAGGACAATTTTAGATTCCAAATTACAAAGATAGTTCCATAGACCATCTTATATTCACAGTCAGCTCCTCAATACACTATATGCAAAGGATTCTTCACAACAGTAATTTTATACAGAACATCCTTCCCTGGTCTATCCAAGCCCTCCACTGGCATGAGGAAAACCATCCACTATCCCATTGAAAAGGGAAACCCCAAGCACCTTACAAGTGTTTGTTATTTAACTGGTGCACATTTTAAACCTTCAATGCCTCTCAATATTCCTATACTCACTATTCTAACTCATTTTTCCAGAACACCCATTTTGATTCCCAGAATGCACAACAAAATCTAGCAAACAAGTTTTAGGTTTTGCTTACAATGTTCTTTTGCTAGACACAGTTAGAAGCATTTCACATTCATCATTTACTGCCTTGTTTCAAGATAGGAACTGTCACTGTCTCCTTGCCCAGGTGAGAAGACTGATAACGTGATCGCTGTCATAGAACTGGACCCAGGCATTTTAGATTTAGAATCTGTACTCTTACGTACTAAGTTTCACTAATAAACATGCCCTAAAACCCACGTACATTAAATAAACTACACTGAGCTAAATGTCTGCTGTATTTTACCTTTTGTTCTTCAAGGAACGCACTCATTGTAAGAATAAAATATATCCTTAAATATGGAGAAAACCTACATTCAAGTTCCCAACTGTATTTGATCTCTACTCAAAAGCATTCAGGTCTGCAGAGACTCCCACATTTTCAGAGTTTATCAAGATTTTCCTCTACAGGGAAAAGGAACACAGCCAGAGAGGCAAAGGAGAAAGTGTAAGCCAAAGACCTAAGCTTGCGTCTATTCTGTGACAAACCTCATCAGATTCAGAGGAATAATTTTCAGATTGTGCCTTCCATAGGAATATGACTAATTTAGATGCAGGTCACTGCTGGAAAATGCATTAGGTGAGTGCCATGCATCCAGAAAATGCTCCATAAATATCAACAGATAATTACCAATGCCATAATGTAAATTACACATGTAATATACACATCTGAGTTTTTAAAAAAGCAAAAATTTAAGATAGGGTTTTAGACTACATGCAAGGAACACCAACTGCAAAATTAACCCCATGACAGCTACAGCAAGCACAGGATCCAAAAAGCCTGTTACTTGGTAACTAAACATGAACAGTGATGCAGCTATATTGGGCTTTTTAATCTTTCTTCAAAATTCCTACTCAATACGATTTTCAGTTTTAAATGTTAAAGTCACTCAAGCTTGAAGAAAAGTATTTGCACTCAGTTCAAGATAAATATAAAGTAATAATCATGAATACAAATAATCATGGGAAAAGGAACACATCAATGGGAGCATTTACTGAGGCCTCATCTATCAATCAATATGTCACATATCAATTTGGGGGAAGCTACATTGCTTTAAGGGCTGATAAAAGGGTCGGAGCAGGGAAATAATGACTTGTCAAGGTGAAAAGGATCACAGAGGTCATTTGATCCCACCTCCTAGTTTTCCAGATGAGAACATTGTGACACAGAGAGGAATAATTACTATCCCAGGGTCAAAACGTGAATTAGTGACAGAGAAAAGTTAAGAGTTCAGAGGGGCCTACACCTGAGAGAACACGTTTGAAAATGAGAGAATGTCGGAAGGGGTCACTACAATTTAAATAAATTCTGCATCCCATCTAGTAGTTTATCTTTCCGTCAAGAATAAATGTGTCTGTAGACATGTCCTGGCTTTTTATAGAGTAGGCCAGCTCAGAGATTCACAGCAATAATTCTTGTGTGACTAAGCAAAGGCCTCAGCTGCTATAAAGACCTGCAGGCTTTAATCTCTTCACTGTCATCCTGGTCCAATCTCTCACTGTAGGAAGGGGCCTTAGAGGTAGTAACTTTTGGCTTTCTAAAAAATTCAGATGATTTTGGTAGATAAGGATTTAAATAGGTTGTGTTCTTCTAAGTCTATACATGATTCTCTAATAAGGCTATTAGAGAAGGGAGTCTTGGGTATATGGATATATGTGTGTGTGTGTATGACTTTGACAATATATAATGAATAGGTTCTATAAGCAGATATCTTAGAAATATTAAGGTCCTATAACTAAAATGAAGATAGGGAAAATAAAACAATCACTTCTCTGGAAAGATGACAAATGGACAGTGTGTGAGAGGAAAATGGTGGTAACTTTTTTTTAATTTGTATTTTTATAGCACAATGCTATAACTGTGCACGTACTCTTCTTAAAGAACATTCACTTGTGGGAGACCGTCATCTCACAACTTCTTCCAGGAAAGCCTAGATGGAAATTGGTGAACTGGGATGAGGTAAGAGAAGGTGGGCTGAGTTTAGGCCTCTTGCCTACAAGCTGAATCATTTAGAATAAGTACAAGACTAGTTCAAAACAACTTAATCGTGTGCTCAGGGATGTATTTATGCTTACATGTACATATGTATGTATTTTTCACATATTTAATTAACGTCAAATATAGTAGCGATAATGGAAAACAGCGCTGGAATAAAAACCACAAAACTTCATTTCACATCCCAGATATGCATTAACCTGTCTTCTGGCCTTCATCAAACCAATAGCTTCAGGATTCTAGAGCTAGAAAAACCAAATCTTAGAAATTGCCCAGGGAAAATTCCCAATCTCAGAGATTGGGAAATTGTGCTTAAGTCTTGTATAAAAGCAAAGTTCTAGGTAACTAACTGGCTGAGCCAGGACTCAGTGAGGAACCAGTCTAATCTCCTTTGATATTATCTTCCAGTTAAAGCACACCTTTTACAGATTCCTTTGATATTTAAATTCTTCCCATGATCAAGGCTTTAACGTTTTTTTTTTTTAATTTATTTTTGATACAGAGAGAGACAGAGTATGAGAGGGGGAGGGTCAGAGAGAGAGGGAGACACAGAACTAGAAGCAGGCTCCAGGCTCTGAGCTAGCTGTCAGCACAGAGCCCGACATGGGGCTCGAACCCACGAACATGAGATCTGGCCTGAGCCGAAGTCGGAGGCTTAACCGACTGAGCCACCCAGGCGCCCTGATCAAGGCTTTAACAAAGTCGAGAGTGAGCATCATGACTGGGCTAGTACAGAGGTGGAGTTTCTCCATCTCAGTTATAATTACCTACCTTGTAGGTTGCATTGAAGAGAAATGTTTTGGTTAGGACTTTCTTTTTCCTTTTTCTAAATTTTTTTATTTAAAAATTTTTTCAATGTTCATTTATTATTGAGAGACAGAGAGATACAGAGCATGAGCATGGGCGGGGGTGGGCAGGGCAAAGGGGAGACACAGAATCTGAGGTAAGCTCCAGGCTTGGAGCTGTCAGCACAGAGCCCGAAGCGGAGCTCAAACCCACAAACTGTAAGATCATGACCTGAGCCGAAGTGGCACTTAACCGACTGAGCCACCCAGGTGCCTCTCATTTTCCTTTTTTTTAATGGATCATGGAGTTTAAAAAGTTGCAACAAAACATATGAAATAAATCATTAAGTTTGTATACTGTGCACAGAAATTTATCACAATTTCTTAATTTTTAAAAAAATTTTTTACATTTATTATTTTTGAGAGACAGAGTACAAGTGGGGAGGGGCAGAGAGAGAGAGGCAGACACAGAATGTGAGGCAGGCTCCAGGCGCTGAGCTGTCAGCACAGAGCCTGATGCGGAGCTCGAACTCAAACTGTGAGATCATGACCTGAGCCAAAGTGGGACACTTAACTGACTGAGCCACCCAGGCACCCCATCACAATTTTTTTAAATATAGTTTTCTTAAATAGCTTTTTTTCCCCGATTTGGGGAACAAATTTTTCTCCAGGGAAATAATTCCCAGTTTTTAATATATAAATGGCAAACACTTTGTTTTAGACAACGTGAACAATATTTCCAAGCACAAATGAACACAATTTCTTAAATGAAACATGGGTTGTTTACACACTTACATGTATTTTTATTATGAAGTGCTATAAAGGTTTTTGAATTTTTAGAAGAGATGAGATCAAAAGGGAGAACCAGAAGACAATGTACTTTCCAGAAAGGCCAAGTCTAGTTTGGAAAAGAGAAGCAGGGTCATCAGCAATAGCAGCCAGAGGAAAACAGACCAAAAGCTATTTATATTTACACAAAGGAATCTTTCCAATTGATGAAAACTCCCATGCTTCTTCATCCCTTCCTTATTTAATTCTGCCCATTAACTATAATGCAAACATTTTAAATTAGGCATTTTTTTCCCAAAAACCTCAGTAAATTTATTAGACATGAGCAATACTGATATGCAGTAAATTGTTACTCACCAATACACATGCACAGAGAAAACACTAAGTCATATCTCTTTCAGCTGTGTCTAAATGAATGTTCTCATTCCAAGGTTAAGTCCTCCCGGGCTAACCTGAATGCCACTACAAACAGGAAGCTGATAGGCAGGAGCCATTTCTCCTGTAGCATCCCAGGAAAATCTCTCACATTCAAACTGCCTTTTACATTAATGCACATACTAAAAGGATTTGCATTCGTTTATGCATGAATCATATTGTTTTACTACTTCAGAGATAATGGATTGCATTCACCTCTTATCATGTTGGATCCTAATAGATTTTCAAAAAGGAACTTTGGCTGGACACAACTTAGATAAATGCTATTAAGTATATGATTACAGGAGGATGTGTATGTAATGTGTTTAGAATATGCCTGCCACATATTTAAATGCTCCATTAAAAAACTGTTAATGTTATGATTAGAAAATAAATCTACAATAAAGTGGTACTGATGACAGAATCATATTTTAATATCCTGTAGGAAAAGTTCCGGTATTTCAAAGTATTTTACAAACTTTTGTATAATACATACACTATCACAGCAGCAACTCGTTCAAAACGAGGACCTTCTTTCCCACACATAGTACACTATGAATACAATATATATTTGTAAAATTAATTAAGAAATGAATGAAAAAAATGCAGATAGCCAAGTGTTAGAAACTACAGTTCTTGGAATGTATTTAGTAGCTAGTAAGTGAATACAAAACTGTGTCTGGATAAGGTGATGAGAGCAACGGATTTCCAGAAAATTAAAGCTGAAACTAACATACCCATTTTCTTGTTGAAAACATTTTCTGCAAAAAAGGCTTACAGCAGAAGCTTAACTGTTGCAACAAAATATGCTTCCAAATGGTTAAACTTGAAGATCTACAGATCTTCTCATTGGTATGACTCCTTTGCGCAATGCACTAGCAGAGGACCCCGAGTTGAAGAAGAAAGGCAAACACCACATGGCAATTCTTTAATCTGGGTTACCTTATCTTTTTGTTCCACTGTAATCATTCTCATTTATTCATTTATTTATTCAGTAAATATCGAGTTCCCATTATGTGACATACTCAGTGGACAGATATGGCCCTTGCCTTCTCAGAGCTTAGTCTGGAATAAGAGGTCACTGGGAGTGAGGATGTCTCTATGGGGCTGGAGGATCACAGCCGAGTAAGAGGGAAAAGCAGCGGCACTTACTGCACATCTCCTACGTGGCAAGCACAGAACTCAGGGCCCCTTCCCCAGAATCCCTCCTTTCAAGAAATGTTCCCTCCAGTCATCCAGATACTCTGCTCAATCATTTGGAGTCATCTCTGATTATTATGTTCTTTCACTCCCACCCTACTGTACAAACCATCAGCAAAGTCTGTCTACTCTACTTTCAAAATATGTAGTAACATGGACCAATTCTTCCACCTTCTCCACAGTCCATCATCACATCTGGTCAACAGGATGGTTCCTCTATTCCTCTCTTAAGCCCCTACAATTATCCTCTCCGGAGCGGCTGGAACAGAAATAAAGCCATCCCTCTTTTCCAACACTTCAATGGTATCTTGTTGGAAGTAGAAATAAAATTTAAGTTCATGCTGTGGCCTGTCAAATCCAATGTAACCTGGCTCCCAGCTACCATGCCAAACTCTCAGTCTCTGCTGTGCTCACCGTGTTTAGTCACTGCGGCCTCCATGTTCTCCCTGAGCATTCACGTGCCCTCCCACGTCAGAACTGCTGCATGTGCAACACAGCGTTTTCCCTTAGAACCGCATGCTGCCTTCTTGTGTTTACTCCAGCGCTGCCTTCTCAGAGGGCCTGGCATGATCACCCTCCCTAAGATAAAAATGCCCCTTAACCATTCTCCCAGCACTTGCTGTTTAATTTTCTTCATAGCACTTGCTGTTTCCTGACATCAGAATACATCATGTAATAACCCTACTGATTTATTTCTTCATCACCTGCTTTACCATCTGACCAGACCTGTCAGGGCTTCGTCTCTATATGGATCAGCATCTACAACAGTACACAACATGTGGCAAGAGCTAAGAAAATAAGTTTTGAGAGAACAAACTATGTCATTAAAATCCCTACAATCTCTGAGGCTGCTAATATCATTATGATTCTATAGTCAAAATCGGTTAAGATGAAAAGATGTAATGCAACTATTTTTGGAAACAGATGAAAAGATCCAGGAAATAGGGCCCTATGTTTCAGGACTAGATGCCTACCGTAAGATGGAAACAATGAGGAAACAGAAATACGAAACACAAAGTATTTCCATTTGTTTTTAAATTTCTAATTTCCTTAATTTTGATACAACAAATCAATGCTTTAGGAAAAATTGTAACTTACTTCAGTAACTCAATTTGCTTCATTAATTTCAAGTCAACAATTAAATACTAAAAGCAATGGTCATTATTTACAAAAGATGAGAAATGATAGAAAATATACAGTGGCCATGAATTAATTATTCACCCATTTTTCTGTTTCCATACCAGACATAGGACAAACCTATGACACATTAGGCCAGGCACAAATTATAATTTGAAAGTAAGGCATAGAACAATATAGTTGGAACTTGCAAAGATGCAAGAGATTACAGCCAAAGAAACACAGGAAAGTATGAGGAGGTTAAAGAGGATTATAAAATCTTTGTTGGATGAGTAGGTTTTGTGTTTTGTTTTAGCATATCTTCAGGACTGAATGGATGCTTTGTGTGCTAAACAGAGTAAAGCTCAAGTCGAGTTTGCTGCCTCCATATGGTTCCAACCACATATGCACAATAGTAGATTTAGTGAAAGCAAGCAAACAAAAGGATAAGTCACTTTCCTAGAAAAGGCACTGTGTTGCTAGAACTTTAATGAGTAAGAAGAGTTCAAATGCAAGCCAGAGCAAAAGTCAAACTTAGAACATCATTTTGTTGGTGACTTTCCAAAACAGCAATTTGATAAAAGAGCATCTGCAAGTCTTTTATCTGCAAACTTAATTTCATGATTACACCATACTGTACTTAAAATAAAAACAGATACACACATTATTAAAATTGTAATGAATGAATCACTTAGGCTTTGATCTACTACACTAGTTTTAGTAACCTCCTTTTAAGGGACATCAATTAGGCATACTTTCTCCTTTTTTTTCAAATAATACTCTCAGAACATTTGAACTTTATCAAAAATTGAGGCATTGCAAACATGAAAGATAAGCTATCTCCCATTCATGCAGTTTAATGCAGGCAGAAGTCTTATTTGATTCTGATATGAAAAAATAAAATTTTACATTTAATGACATTTTCTAAATGTTGTCTGACACAGTACACTAAAAAACTCTTTTATGACACATTTAGAAGCACTATTAAAATGTAGCGTTTCTAGGAAAGTACTCTTTTCATCAACTGGCATGCCTTCTTAGAAAATAAAATCTAACTTCATATTGTGAAGGTTTTGATTTATTTGCTGTAGAACACCACGGCTTTTGTGTTTCAAAATACAAAGTAAGAGACTCCTATGATAAATTTGTTAAAATGACTTTACATAAGAAAAACACATTCATTTTCCAGTACATATAAAGAGCTTTGTTATGAATCTAAAACTCACTTCTGCATACTTAGGAATAAAGCTACCCAAATAGGCCAGGCAGAAGAAATCTCTATAAATGCAATAAAAAGAGGAATAAAAGTAGACATCTCATCAGAAATTTTACATCATATATAAGAGATGATGAAATATAACTTTTGAAGTGTTATTTTCTTTGCTATCTAAAAATGGAGCAATGTAAGACCCCTGGATGGCTAAGTGGGGTGAGCATCTGACTCTTGATTTCTGTTTGGGTCAGGATCTCAGAGTCATGAGACTGAGCCCTGCATTGGGCTCTGCACTGAGCATAGAGCCTTCTTGGGATTCATTCATTCATTCATTCTCTCTCTGTGTCTCTCTCTGTCTCTCCCCGCCTCTTCTTCTCCCTCTCCCTCTGTCCATCTTCCTGCTCATGCTCTCTAAAAGTAAAAATAAAAATAAAATAAATAAATAAAATGGATTCTGGTTAAGGAAACAAAAGAAATATGCAGAGCCTAAAAAAAGGCACAGCAGCTACTAAATATTTGCTTTCAATACAGGTTATTTCTGTCTTCGGTTGCTCTGCAGCTCTTCTCTCTCCATCTTGACAGTATTTTGTATTTTCTCTGGGCATGTCATTGACCTAGTTGATATTTTATTACATAGCAATATACATATTATAAACTTATGAACAATTTAGAAAGTTAAGTTTCCTGAAAGTTACTTTAAAGCACATGATTTTATAAGTAAACATTTGTTAAAATGAAATTTGGGGAGTACAGCACTTCGCTGTTATTTTTTCCCTTCACCTCTAAATTGTGATGTACATGCATTATTTGAAATTAAAGGGCTGGGGCGCCTGGGTGGCTCAGTCAGTTAAGTGACCGGCTTTGACTCAGGTCATGATGTCATGGTTCATGGGTTTGAGCCCCACATCGGGCTCTGTGCTGACAGCTAGCTCAGAGCCTGGAGCCTGCTTCAGATTCTGTATCTCCCTCTCTCTCTGACCCTCCCCTGTTCACGCTGTCTCTGTCTCTCAAAAATAAAAAACATTTTTAAAAAGTTTGAAATTAAAGGGCTATCACTAACTGGGTGAATCACTTCTTCACCCATCTACAGAAGTACTTTTCTTACACCAAGATAACTGGAAGTCTGGATTAGAAGGTAGTGGGGTTTTAAGCATGGAAACAAAATCAAAGGAATGGGTAAAGCCCTGAGGGATATTAATTTTAGAGGATGGAGACAATGAATCTTTCATCAAAAGATAAACAATACTGAATAGTCACTAGAATATGTATGTCTAATTTTTGCAAAAATTAGCCAATTTATTTATGGTGGCATGTTCATTTGGCCACTCCTTGTTCCTCTGATAACTGTTAACTGGATCTACAACCTACATCTTCCTGTGGATTTTGCTGTGTGCTCTCCTTTTTCATTTCTAATTCTCATTCTCTCCATCTCAATTCAACAATTAGCCTACCCATATCCTAATCACTCAATTCTAGGCTTCCCCTTATTTCTCAAGAACAATTCTACACCTATCATTGCATTTCTAGATACAGTGGAAGTTAACACTCTTATAAACATGTGCCCATCTATTGGCAGTCACGGACCTTAACTTGGGTGCACAGCCACTTATTTCCAGTTCTATTTTCCACCCAAGACCTAGCTTTGTAGTCACAGCAGTCTTTTCTAAAATTATAATCTTATATTATTTCCTGTTCTTGTAACTCTACTGTTCAGTCTAAAGGTAAGTTGCATGCCCCTTAACAGAGTTTACAAGATTTGCACAGCTTAATTTGTATACTGAATTAAGGCACTTTCACCACTTTTTCCCTCTCTGTGCCATGAATTCTAAAACTATTTTCAGCTCTTCAAATGAGGCACAGTCTCTTCTTGCACACTCTTTTTCTCTGTTATCTTCTGTTTCCTTAGTTAATTCCTCGTCCTATCAAGTCTCACCTCAGCTGTCTTATCCTCTCTTTGAGAGGCCTTCTCTGCCTACATCTGAGTTTTATATATGTTATCATTAGTGTTGTTTACTCTACATTGTAGTCTGACCTTATACACGTCTGTATAGAATATAAACTCCATAAGAGGAGTGACCAGGCACATCTACTCCCAAATATATTCCTAGTACCTAAGTCCAACGCCTTTAAATATTGCTTAAAATGTCATAACTGTTTAAAAATTTCTCTCTGGTGCATCAATTACCACCTTAGACACTATAATGAGCTATAGCTATTGATTCTTTTTTACTTCAGAGTTCCATTTTGTAATAAATTATCTTTGTTTTGATATGTAATCAGACATATGCTTCAGATACTTAACAAAGGATTAGTAGAACTTTGAATCTTCTGATATACTTCTAGAATCCATAGATAGAAGACAAAGAAAAAATTATTGCCCGAAGAAAAACTGATGCAACACCCATTTATGGGTTTTGGAATCTAAGGAGGGACAAAAATGTATTGCACTATAATTCCTTAATTATTTACAGAAGTTTTGGCGACACACCAGGAACACCAGGAATATACTGAGTAATTTATAAAATAAATGCAAAGTCAAACTAAGTTACTGGAAGTTGTTAAGGGTTTAGGAAAAGCATACAAAATACATAGTTAACCACCACACCCTTAAGAACATACTTTTACCTATATCCTTTTCTGTGTGTTTTACATATGATTATCTTTTCTTTATGTTTGTGAAATTATAGACAATTGAGAGTTTTGAAAGGAGGAAAGAATAATACTGGTTTAATAAACATTTTCAGGAGTGAATTTTTACATGAATTCATTTCTTAAACTGGGTAAATTTTGAAATAAAACGTCATCATAAAATATATTTAGCTAAAACGTAACCAGTCCAAAGAGTCATAGTAAGCAGAGGTTAGGAAAAAAAATATCTGAGATATTTTCTTCTTTTCAATACTTTTCTTAGTAGGTACACTGTTTTAATGTTTTATGATGAAAAATAAACCAAAATATTATGAGGAAAAAATCACAAGTCTTAAAAAGCCTTAAAGCCTACATACTGCCTTTTAGCCTTAAAAGAGAAAGAAACACTAGAAAACATAATTACTCTTTCACAGAGTGGAAGGAAAAGACAGAATTAGGAATGCACTAATGAATAGATGAAGAAAATGAGACTGAAAACAGGACTTTGTATATATGTTGAGGTTTGCCTACAGTCTTTCTGTAAAGTATTTGGAAAACATACCTAGAAGTTTCTTTTTGGTCATTACCAGCAATACATCATTTAGTTGGGAAATGCACTAATCTATACATAAAATAGATGAGTAAAAAGAAAAATATGAACGTCAAGTTGGCTAAAAACAAATTCCAAATAAAAGAAACTCTGTCAAAGTTTAAGAGTATCTCAAATGCTTTATGCTTTCTAAAAAGAAAAAAAAATGGCTCTTAATCATTTGTATATGCGATTCCACAAGGTCCACACAAACTGTTCTAAGTTGTGAGTACTGACGGTGGAGACACAGGAGAGAAAGCCTGGGTTTGTACACGCAAATGAAGCCTATGTTCAAATCCTCTCCTTAAATGAAAATAACTAAACAAATCTAATTGTAGTGATGAGAGTTAAACAAGATATCATACATAAAACTGAGGATACCAGTCTATAGTAGATGATCAGTAAATATCAATCCCTTCTCTTTCTTCTGCTTCCTCAAGGCACTTAAAATTTATTATTAATTTCACTTCATATAACACATAATTCTATTTATTTTTTAATGAATAGGATTTTTTTAATGTTTATTTATTCATTTTGAAAGTGAGAGCGAGAGCAGGGGAGAGGTAGAGAGAGGATCCCAAGCAGGTTCCATGCTGTTCGCATAGAGCCCTATACCAGGCTCCGTCCCAGCAACCGTGAAATCACAACTTGAGCTGAAATCAAGGGTCAGCAGCGTAACCTACTGAGCCAGCCGCTCGGGTGCCCCACATATAATTTTAAATTATGCATGAACATTGTCAGTAAATATTAAAAGCCATTAGAATAATAATTCCACAACTTGAAGTATTTTAACCCCGTTTTCTTTTGAGAGAAAGAGAGGGAGAGAGAGAGAGAGAATGAGCACATATGTGGAAGCAGGACAGAAGAAGAAAGAGAAAGAATCCCAAGCAGGCTCCACACTCAGTTCAGAGCCTGACATGGGGCTTGATCTCATGACGATGAGATCATGATCTGAGGGGGAAATCAAGAGTTAAACACTCAACCAACTGAGCCATCCAGGTTCCCCAAATATTTTAACTCTTTATAAATAGTCATGGTAGCAAAACATATTTTAGACTTTTTTTTAAAAAAACTTGTACTTGGATATTTATATTTTTTAAGAGATTACTTTTAATTTAGTAACAATAGTAGGATTTTTTGCAGAGGTAAATCACATTATTCTTTTAACTTTGGTTTGTGTTTGGGATTTTGTTTTGTTTCAAATGGGAACATCAGAGATATACAATGAAGGAAACCAATATTCAAAAAGGCAAAGCTAATGAATGGGAAAGCAAGACAAAACAAAACAAAGCAAACAAAAAACAACCCACCAATTAATTATTCTATTGAATATCTTTAGTTCTTACTGAAATCATGAGTTGGTGCAATGCCTGGGTAATTCAGTTGGCTCAGGTCCTGATCTCACGGTTCTGGGATGGAGCCTCGCACTGGGCTCTACATTGGCACAGATCCTGCTCGGGATTCTCTCTCTTCCCTCTCTCTCTATATATCACTCTCCCACTCACACACACTTTCTCTTTTTCTCCAAGTAAATAAACTTTAAAAATAAAGTAAAATAAAAATGATAAAATAAAATATGTATGAAATCATGAGTTGGTAAATAATCTGGATAGTCCACATAAATTCTTGCCACTTAATTCAAATCTTGCCCTGAATAATTTCAAGGAGATGACCCATAAAGTCTAGATCCAAGTTACAAATTGCGGCCAGTGGAAAGATCTTAGCCTTTTCTCTACAAAATTTTAGCATTTTCTACAGAAATCCAGTTGTGCAGGCACCTGAATAGCATGGATAGTTGGTTCATACCAGCTAAATCTTTAAGGAAGAGGTAAAAGAGCCATTTTGGGTTAGATATGAAAAACTTTATGCAACAAATGCATATTTGGAAACTGCAAAATGAGCATGCAAATCAATTTATATGCATGGCTGAATGAATATAGATGAGCTATTTTCAAAGTATAGGCATCCTGGTGTAGCATAAGATATCTGTACAAAAGGAATAGGAAGGAGGTGAATTGCTCAGCTTAGTCATCCGTTTACAATTTTCAATGGAAAATTGCACTGTCAGTTTCCATTATGCCTGCACAAATTTAGACAAATTAAAGAGTCAACTAAGTAATTATTGATAACATACATGTGTATGAAGTAAAGCAGGAAAGCTCTGTCAGTCATTTGGAACTTTTAGATGTTTCTAGGAGTTCTATTAGGAAGAGGAGACATTACAAAAATGATGATACACCTGATGATGAGACCAATCTGAGACACAGCACTGATTTAACCAACCATCTCTCTAATTTGGGACTGGAAAAGGGGAGGGCAGGGGGAGATTTTGTAAATGGAACATTAACAGAAATGACTCCACTACTGAGAAGAAACATTATATTTGCTTCCAGACCCTGTACCTTATTAGGATCCCTCTGTTAAATGCCAGGAGAATGATCATTCAACCTGACAAATGGGCACAAGCTAAATAAATAAATGAATAAATAAATAAATAAATAATCAATCAATCAATCAATCCTTGGAATGATACAGGATTTAAATTCTACAATTCTCTTTTTTTATGATATTCTTTCAGAATATATCTTCCAAGGTTAGTACCACATTTTACTCTGACAACAGGAACATTCTGTTTTTCTTTCTGTAACAGAATGTTCAATCTAGAATTATAATACAAATTCTTGGTAAGTCATGTAATGAATCTTCTGAAATGGACTATGAATTTGACATTTCAAAATCTCATTGAAAATATCTCAAGATGAAGAGTTACAAATTTCCTTTGCTTATCTGTTTTTTTCTAAATGCTTATTTATTTTGAGAGAGAGAAAATGTGCATGCATGCAAGTAGGGGAGGGGCAGAGAGAGAGAAAGAGAGAGAGAGAGAGAGAGAGAGAGAGAGAGAGAGAATCCTAAGCAGGCTCTGTACTGTCAGAGCAGAGCTTGACTTCGGTCTTGGCCTGCATTAAGCAGAGATTATGACCTGAGCTGAAATCAAGAGGTGGATGCCTAACCACCTGGGCTACCCAGGCACCCTGCTAATCCGGTTGTAATACTGGCAAATATATTTATCTTTTAGCAATTTAAATAAATTTTTCTTTTCTCCCTCAAACAAGTTATCTACCTTTCTTACATTGTGTGTGTATACACACACACACACACACACACACACACACACACAATCTTATTGAATGTGCCTATATATGTGTGTGTGTTTACAATTTGATTATGTTCATTCAACAATATGTTTTAATATATTTCATACCAGTTTATAAATATATATCTCACTTTTATGGTCTACCATGGTTTTTTTTGGCTAATTATATGTTAATTAATAGTTGAATTGATTGCATGTTCACCATTGTTTTCACCATTACAGAAAATGGCAACATGTATCAGCAATGATATACCTGTGAGACTTGTTCAGGTATTTCTGTTAAAAAACGTTCTCAGAAGGGGAACTGACATGCTAAAAGATGTACACATTTAAGATTGTTATAACTACTGCTAAACTGTCCCTAAAAACAGTTGTTGGAACTTACACTCCAACCAAAGATATGCAAAGTGCATGTAATTGCTACATCTCTATCAACACTGTGTACAACTGTGCTCTTTAATTTCAATCAGCTAAGCAAGAATACCTTGTTTTATTTTTTCCCAACATTTATTTATTTCTGAGAGGCAGAGAGACAGAACACAAGCATGGGAGGGGCAGGGAGAGAGGGAAACGCAGAATCTGAAGCAGGCTCCAGGCTCTGAGTTGTCAGCACAGAGCCCGATGTAGGGCTCGAATTCAGGAGTGGTGAGATCATGACCTGAGTCAAAGTCAGACAATCGAGTGAGCCACCCCAGCTCCCCAAGAATATCTAATTTTAATTTATTTTGCTTTACTTATTATTGAGTTCAAGCCTCTTTTTCTTACATATATTGGCTTTGTATATTTCTCTTTTAAAGAATTGCTTTTTTTTCCCTCTGACCATTATCTTTATTATTTTCTTCTTATAATCTTGAACTTAATTAAATTTACTAACATTTACTGAGTTTCTACTATGGGTCAGTCTGCTCACTCTTATTTACATAACAGGGTAATAAATACAAGCATAGATGCTCCCCTGGGGACTTAGAATCACATGAAGAAGTACAGTGGGATGTTCAACAACTATAATAAAATGTGTTGAGTGCAATACTATGTGAACAAAGAGCTACACAAAGCCAACATTTGCTCCGTAGGAGGGCCAGGGAAGAACACCACAGAGGATTTCAGAAAGATCTTTTAGATGGGTCAAGAATGATGGGTGAAATTTCACTCAGTAGAGAATGGACAGAGCCTTTGGGTACAAAGAGAATAGCGATTGAAAGGGCCCCAAGACATGTTAATACAATAATTATTAATAATACAAATAATGTTGGCTTAGCTCATAAGGCTTCTGTTCAAAGAATGTGGTAAGAAATGAGTCTGGAAGATCAGGCAATGACTTAATAAAGTAGTTATCTGCCATTCTTAAGAATGTGTGCTTTCTTCTTAGTTCTTCAGCCAAAGGAGAAATATTATTTTTAAAGGATCATCTGAGTAGTAGGGCAGAATGGCTTTGGGTGGGGAAATGTGGAATACTGCCTGGTATTAGGAGAAGTGGTAAAGAGATGACAACAACAATCCTGTGGGCAAACAGCAAGGCCTGAAATAGCAAGCATATCAATCAGTAGAATCCAGTGAACGTGGTCACTGAAAGTACATGATTAGCCCCGTTACTTTCTGGCTTCTAGTAGCACTACTCATATCTGTGACAGCATTTATTGCATTCATGCAACAAATTTAAGCAATCATGCATGCATCTGCCAGCCTACTCCACTAGAACGTGACTTCTATCAATTTAGACCAGTGGTTGACCAAAACATAGGGTTTCACCAAAAGATAAAATACCAAGTTTCTTGACATTCCTAGTGTTCAGTTTATGCCAAAGTAAATATTTGTTAACCCGATGCTTTTTCTACCCATTCTCTAAAACTATCTAATGACTCACTACAAAGTGTTTTCTTTTGATATGGAAAAATCAAGTGATTAGAGTAATTTGAAATTACAGTAACCTAATTGAAAAATGTGAAACAATCCATTAACTGTAATTTTTAAAAAGGATTCATAGGTTTGTCACTCTTCATAGACATGCCACCATTTATGGAATTTTTCAAAAAGGCAAGCTCATTTTTACTACAATGGAGGATATCAATAGTAGCACTAAGTGGTGCACATGTGCACCGTATTACAGGTCTTCATATACTGTGATTAACAGTGGGTTTTATTTATATTTTTGATCCCTGATTTTTTTATATTGGTGTTTAGACTTCAACACCTTCATTTGTGCTGCTAAATTCTGTCTTCAAGAGCACTGAGAACAGCGAGGGGAACCACTGCATAGGTGCTAATGTCTCATCATGTGTATGACAGCTTCTCAGGAAGTGGTTTGGGAATTATGAATGGGTTCATGAATGGGCAAAAAACACAGGGCTCAAAGATGAAGCTAGATTTCTGGTTGTATGACCTGCTGTACCAAGAAATCATGCACATTACAGACTACCCATGAGTGATTTTAATGTTGTGGGTAGTTGTTTTGGTTTTATTTTGTGTATGCTACACTTGGGCAGTAGGGCAGGAGCACCACATGTGGTGGGGTGGGCTCACTTAGGGGAGGGCACCCCTAGAGACGGCACAAGGAACAAGCGGACAGACGCGTGAGGTGAGTTGAGATACAGGCAGCAGCTGTAACTCGAGAACCAGCACGTTCAAGGAAACATGAAACTGGGGCTATCCGCTGTGTAAAGAGGACGAGGGCAGCTGGCTTAGGGCAAACACAGGCATGCCTGCCCGGAGTGTCTTCCGGGGACAGCACGGTGCGGCAGCAGCCATTTAAGACAACTGGGAAAGTAATTCATGAACCAAGTGCTCTTGGCAGTTGATGCCATATTTTATCCCAATGCGACTGTGAATTATAACTTCAGAGACTTTAAAACAGTTTTTTTGTTTCCTTTTTTTTTTTTTTTTTTTGGCCAGTGGATAGTTTGGGGTTCTGGGGGTGGTATAAGGGTGGGAATTGTTTTGGGTTATTTCCATCTCCTATTTTGAAAGATTTGTACATTATAGGTTTTCAAAAAAGTTTGGTTATTTACATAATTAAGAGCTGTATATGTATTCTAAAGTTCATTTTGTCCAGGCCTCTGACCAGAAAAAGGGAAATCCTAAGCAATTTAAAGCTGGCAGTTGTGTATCTGAGCTATTGTTAAAGATCTCCAGAAATAGAGATTCACCCACCACTTCTGCCAGCCTGTTCTCACATTCATACTAGAATTACAAGCAAATGCTGTTTTCTCCTTCCTTTGGCCTAAATCAACACGCTCCTGTTCTAATCCATTTCCATTGTTTAGTCCTCTTCAGACCCGATTCTTGGACGGTTTTCCTTAGTCCAAGTTCTTTTTTCTGTTTGTCAGCTCATATTTTTCTGGCCTATTTTTCCTGCTTACAAATGCATGCTATCAAGACACTTCCCTTTACACAATCTAGCCTGCCTCATCTACAGACACTAGTAACAGACATTTTTTTTAACTGCCAAGTAACAACCACCTACTAAGGACTTTATAAAACCTCTCTCTGCCCATGCCATTTCCAAGATATAATGGGAAATTAGCAAGCCAAACAGAAGCAAGAGCAAAGGTGAGGGAGTCGCTGAAAGTACAGCAATGCAGCTGCTGTGATGCACGGAAGAGGATGGTCACAGGTCTGGGGAACTAACCTTGGGGAGCACATTAGTGAGTCCTGATGACCGTGAGTAAAATAAACAGAGCAAGGGGCTATTAGGACAAGGAGACTGACTGTCAGATCAGTTCCACAGAAGGGGGATCTAAAACACTTTTAGCTCAGTGAAGACGGCACTCTTTCTCTTAAACAGAGAAAGATAATTCAAGGGGATATTGACTACATGGATTTTATTTCCACTGAGGACCTAACAAGAAGAAATTAATTTATGTCAGCAGAGAAAGGATTTTCATTAAATTTAAAGAAGAAATTCTGCCCAGGAAAAGTTATTAAACACTTAGATGGAATAGTGAGAGGGAGAGAAAATGAAATTGTTTTGGTTTGGAGAGGCCATCCTCATTTAAACACAGGGAAGATTCTCACTTGTGAAAGTGTGGAGGATATACATTAAGTTATTATTATTTTAAAAAAAGAAGGAATTACAACTTCAGGGCATGGCCTCAGGAGGTCACACAGCCTCGGTATGAAGGTATGAATGTCAACTTTGCAATTTCCTAGAGTGTGAACAGAGTGATGTTGTTCAATGTTTATTTTTTATAAAAAGAGATAGAGTGAGCAGGGGAGGGGCAAAGGGAGATGGAGAGAGAATCCCAAGCACTCTCCTGGCTGTCAGCACAGAGCCTGATGTAGGGCCCAAACTCACAAACCATAAGATCACAACCTGAACCCATATCAAGAGTCAGATGCTCAACTGACTGAGCCACCCAGGTGTCCCTGAACTGAATAATTTTAAAATTCTCTTGGTGCCTCAATTTTCTCAGCTGTGAATTAGGGTAAATAGCACCTACTTTATAGGGTTATGGGAGGATTAAATGAATTAGTATGTGTAAAGACCTTAAATTAGTGTGGAGAACAGGGTAGGAGTTATGCAAGATTTTGCTACTTCTGTTGCTATTGTTAGTCAGTAGGACAAAGTCCAATGACATACTGCCAGAACCTAGAGCAACAGAACCAGAACAATTATACTTTATGTGATTAGTTGTTAGACAACAATGTATTTGTCCTTGTCTTTTTCTTTGTCCTAGCTCTTCAACTGAGTCTCAGGGACAGAAGTCAAGAAATTCATGTTCTAGTCCCTCCTTCACTAACCAGATATGATTTCTCTTATTTTTAATTCATCAGTTCTCGGTGTTCTGATTGTTTCAAAATCTGTTCGTTCCCTCTCTCTCTCTCTCTCTCTCTCTCTCTCTCTCTCTTCCCCCCCCCCCCCCCCAGCCTTCTCCAACACTTACCTTCCTCCCAATCATCTTCCGTTCTTCTATCTCTGTTCCTCTTTCAGTCTTAGGTCTCATTTTCTCAATTATTACACATTCCAAGCTCCACAGCTTCCCTGAGGCCTCATCATCCCTCCATCCTCCATCCCTTGTGGGCGGAAGACACTCCAGGATTGTATATTTGGCCCCAATCCAAAACTTTATTGCCTCTATTTAGGATGAAACACAGCATTTGCTGTGTCGTACAAACAAGGACTTTGTCCAGGATGGATAACATCCTGGGTCTGTGGGAAGGAGAGGTGCCCATAATTCTTTATTTCTAATGACTTCTGGGAGAGCGTGCAGCTCTCCGCTAACAGCCATAGAGGAGTGCCATTCCCAGATGAAGAATTACTCCAATTCCTGATACTCTACCTCTGCTTGTCTTTTATGAAGGATATCAATGTAGAGATAAGAGTAAACAATAGATGAAATTCAAGTGAAAAGAAAAGCAAAAACATAAAATAGTAACAATGAAAAACAACTTTAAATGCTTTTTGAAGCCAAAAAATATATAAATTGTGATGGAAATAGAAAAGCCACATTATTTTAACTCTACCATTCATATATAAGCAAAAGTTTAAGAAGCCACAAGAAAATTAATGATGTATGAATTCAAAAATTCTCATGCAGTGATAGTGACCAAGAAAGCATGTTCTGAAACTTGTACATGACTCATTTAAATATTAAGAAAAATTCTTATAGATTCCCCAACTACTCTGGTCAAAGAGATTTGAGAGCTATTTTTGACTTAAAAAGTGGCTGTTTCAAAATATTCCTGTGGTGGTCTTGGCTTATTCAGAACTCATTGGGAGCTCATTAAATTAAGTTTAACACCCTATTTTTCTTATGGATAGAAGTTTTAAAGAAGACTTTATTAATATTAGTTTAATTTTTTCCATGTGATTGAACATACTGTGGCTCATTCCAATAAATAAATATCATTATTTAATAATAATAGCTAAAGTCCCATCAAAGCAAATTACTCTTGGTAACTGTCAGAGCAATCAGAGAGAAGACTTACTACAGTTAGATTTTCATACAACCCCCAGGCATAGCTGGAATGCTGTCAATCAATAGTACGAAAATGCTATTTTGCAGAAACTTCACAACTTCTAATCCCATGTTTGATCACAGAAAGTCATTTGTCTTACTATAAGCATAGACTTTTCATAGTTCCTAAAGTCTTGTGTAGAAAAAATATATATTACACAGACTACTTTAAATCATAAAGGCATTTTGTTTTTATGACATGTTTAATAAATATATATTTGTGAAGATTTTAACATGATTTATATATATATATACACATATTTTAACTTTTATTTAACTTATTGAGAGAGAGAGAGAGAGAAAGACAGAGAATAAGCTGGGAAGGGGCAGAAAAAGGTGGAGACACAGAATCCAAAGCAGGCTCCAGGCTCCGAGCTGTCAGCACAGAGCCATACATGAGGCTCAAACCCATGAACCATGAGATCACGACCTGAGATGAAGTCAGGTGCTGAACCGACTGAACCAATCAGACACCCCTTAACATGATTTCTAAGACTTAAAAATATCCTTTTCTGCTTAAATTATATAATGTTCTTATTTATGTCATATTTTTGTATATTTATCTACATACACACAAACATATACATTTACTTATCAAAAGAACAAGTGTCATTACCTTAAAACTATTTAAAAATTAGAGCTGTACAGGAAGTTGATCTAATTTTAAATAGAGGTTCATAAATGTATCCTCTTAAACATTTGCATTTGGGTCATGAAATATAATATATTCCTTCCTATTTTTAAGTTTTTAATTATATAAATTAAACATTTAGTACCTTAAATATCACATGGAATAATTTTAATACATAATCCCATTATTTGCGGGAAAAAAATCAATGTTGCATTCAGAAAAAGGATTTAAGCTGAAAAATAGTCTCGTCCATATGGCAGTGATAGTTATATGCTACCATGCCAGCTATTTCCCTAAGGAGAGTCCAGGCACGCTTAATTATAGAGAGACATCATTACTTAGAAGAAAAACATGAGTCTTTAATTTCCTTGCCTCTGCTGGACTGGGGCAGTTCATTCTGCTGAATCTAGCAAGGTCTGACTAACACCTAAGCTTAGCTAGTTCCACATACAGGGCCCAGTATTGTTAGGTCACCACCAATAGCAGCTTCTAAGCTGTGATCAGTGCGGTTTCCCTTATGGAATGTCATCCATACAGAATTCATTATGTCTATAATTAAACATAGACAGCCCCTCCTGATGTTAGGGTGCTTGTGAAGCAACTGTTCCTCTTGGCAGCTCTTCCTTTAACTTTTGGACCACCAGATCCCTCCTGGGAACCAATCTAAAAAGTGTTATTTGAAGTTGCACTCAGTTCTATAATGTAGCGTCAGTGTATTTCTAATTACAGTCCAGACAGTTTTGAGCACAAGTTACTAGACAAGAGTCCAGGTCAGCACTTTGGCTTGCCAGGTCAGACGTGTTCTCCTCCTACTTCCTTCCAATAATAGTTTCTCATATATACTGGAGATAGCAGAGGGAGTACATCTTTCTAACTCTAAGAATCTTTCCTAACCTCAATTTCAGGCAATGTGTTGGGAAGCAAACTTACTTATCCAAAAGGAGATACTACCTCCTCATTATGTAATTTCAATTAAGTGCCCAGTGTATCATCATCTATACCTTCAGCAGACCATGTTCTAACTCAACAACTCTAAGTGTCTACTTATGTGATTGGGACAGATCTTTCTACTTACACTAAATCACCATGAATTTTGATAATTTCAATAATGTTATCTTCCAGACTCGAATATGGATGTAAATTTGTGTTGCCTGTTCTGTGAAGCCTAAGTATTTTCATCCAAAAGATTGAGAATTAAATGTACTTCATGGGGCACCTGGATGGCTTAGTCAGGCATCCAACTTCAGCTCAGGTCATGATCTCATAGTTTGTGGGTTTGAGCCCTGCATCAGGCTCTGTGCTGACAGCTCAGAGCCTGGAGCCTGCTTCAGTTTCTGTGTGTGTGTCTCTCTCTGTCCCTCCGACACTCATGTTTTGTCTTTATCCATCTCTCAAAAATGAATATTTGGGGTGCCTGGGTGGCTCAGTGAGTTGAGTGTCTGACTTCAGCTCAGGCCATAATCTCATGGTTCATGAGTTAGAGCCCCACATCAGGCTCTGTGCTGACAACCCAGAGTCTGAAACCTGCTTCAGAGTCTGTGTCTCCCTCTCTCTCTGTTCTTCCCCTGCTCATGCTCTGTCTGTCTGTCTGTCTCTCTCTCTGAAAATTAAAGATTAAAAAAATTAACATTAATTTTTTTTTTAAATTAAATCTATTTCAGATTAATTTAGTTCTTTAGGTACAATATATGGGGGGTTTATATCTAGCTATGTTAAAGTAGAATCAACCCATTAAGCATAAGATTAATAGAAGGTCAACAAAAGCAGAAAAATAAGCAAGTGTTACAGAAACAAATTGTGATGAATTATGACAAGCTATTTTGTTTCTTTATTGTCATATTATGAAATGGCACTAAATTTAAGGGTCTGCCACAATCTTCAATTCTGAAGGCTTTATTACAGTCAGCCACTCATATCAGCAGTAAGCTGACAACTTGTACACAGATTCCCATCATCCATTAGCTATTTGTTAAGTGAAACACACAGGTTACGTCACATAATGGACAGAGTTGCCTGTTGGGGTAGTGGACACACCCAGGCTCAAATTTCAGCTGTGTCATTGAGCTATGGGACTTTTAGCAAGCTAGCTTTTCCAATCCACAATTATCTTCTCTACAAAATGGGAATTTTATAAAACCTATCAAGCAGAATGTTGTAGGAATAAATAAGGTCAAGATGGATAAAGCACACTGTACACAGTTTTTTACTCAGTAAACACTAAATTCTAATTATAATAACTATTGTGATTCTAAACAAAATGATTTCAAATAGAATTCAAACCTAAGAGATGCTTATGGCATCAAGAAAGGAGGGACATCTAGTGTACCTTTTGAAAAAAAAATTGATACCTACTATTCTGGGGTGAGGGGAGAAATCATGTGTATTTGTAGATTTGGAGAATAATATGAGTTATGGCTGGACTGGTAATGTTTTTCCAATATCCAAATACTCCTTCAAATATTTATTACACCCTTATAACAATACTCATCATCCAATCACTTAAAATTTCAGTAGTTGAAAACTGACATTGCTTGAATGTGTTGGTAGTTTTGTTTAATAGGTGTAAAAAGAAAAAATAGGAATAGTTTACCATTTTATGTATGTGTTATTTCTAGTATAAGGGCACAAGAAACTGGAAACAAGTTAAAGGGTGTACCAGGGTTTAAAACAAAATACCCTTCTTACCCTTAAATGTATTGACATGCTTATACACTTGCTCTCCAGAATGGTCTTTAAGTTTAAGTTAAAATATTTGACTCTTTTGCCTACCACTTTAAAATATGGATTTCCAGGGGCACCTGGGTGGCTCATTTGGTGAAGCATCTGACTTCAGGTCATGATCTCACAGCCTGTGGGTTTGAGCTCCGCGTTGGGCTCTGTGCTGACAGCTCAGAGCCTGGAGCCTGCTTCAGAGTCTTTGTCTCCCTCTCTCTCTACCCTTCTCCCACTCATGCTGTCTCTCTCGATCTCTCAAAAAATAAATAAATGTTTAAAAAATTAAAAATATAAATAAAATAAAATAGAGATGTCCATTAAGAATTCTTTCCTAAGTACATTTTCATATGTATTTAGGGTATGAATATGTACATACTATATCTATTCATTGAGCATCATTCTTTTTATAAGTTGAAGAAATTTTTTTTAAATTGAGATAGAGCATATATAATGTTTCTTACATGTAGGTACTTCATGTATGTAAATCTTAAGTGTACAATTCAGTGAATCTTTACAAAAATATATAGCCATGTAACCACCAAACAGATAATGTGAAAGGCTCCACTGTGCCCTCTTCTAGTCCATACTGCCTAAAAGTAACCCCAATTCTCAACTCTATCACCACAGATTAATTGTATCTGTTTTGAATTTCATATAAATATAATCATAATATACACCCACTTAGTTGCTGCCTTATTATTTCATTTGTTTAGATTTTTACACAGAAGGAACAAGGGGACCATTGTCTTCTTTACTCAGCTTGTCTGTACTAACACATCAATGTGTAATAAGAAAACTACCACATCTTATACACACTATTAAGCATGAATGATCTAAAATTCATCTAAAATGACCCCAACACAGATTTACAGAAACATGTTTATCATTTTCACTATTAACATTTACAAAATTTTTCGGGCCATCTACTCTGCTGCCATTAGCTATTTCTTTCAAATGTCCATGTTTTTCTGGGAGTTTAAATCTATTAACTACTCACACTCTGGAAAAGGTTAGCAGAAGCTCAAATACACAAATTGTCTGATTTTGTGTTTCTCAATCTACAATCATGAAAACTGAAAGAAAGAACATTAGTTACCCTATTTTTAACAGTGATGCATAGGCAATGCCCCATCTAGAATTTAGTTCTTTGGACCACATGCCATATTCTGTTTACACACATCGTGTAATAACGTGGCAGGAACAGAATCTGAAAAACACTGCACCATTCCATATTCAAGCAGAAACACAGAGAATCTATGCATAAGAGAAAAAAAGCCATGAAATTTCTGAAGAGCTCTGATATAACTGACCAAAAGACTTTTTATATCTAAAACCTAATTAGAACATTTTAAGACTTACTATTTAGCAAAGACCAAGATATTTACCAATTTCTGTGTTTCAAGTAATAGAAAAGGCACTGTGCCATAAAATTATATGTAAATATATGAGAAAAAAGTATACGGGTTTTGCATAGTATTGTTTGGTATAACAAACACAAAACTTTTAGAATACAAATATAATTTATTCTGAATTATGTCATAATCACTTATGCACTTCTTCAAAGTATAGTTTTCATAGAAACTTCTGACTTTATTATCTCCAGAATAAAATAAAAGCTCTGGGACTTAATTTTCAATGATCATTTATAGGAGTTAACCCTGCAAGCAATGTGTCCACTAAATGTTTACTGAGAAAGTAAGATAAAATGTGGTCAATGACTGTTTTCAGGAAACACTGTAGCTTCAGGTATCCTCACAATATAGCTAAGAATGTCATAAATATTATATAGTGTTAGTCCTTTCTGTAGTCAATCAGGAATTGTTTGGTTTTCTATCAACTTATTATCACATTTTATCTAATGGTATCCAAAAGTGGAACATGATTTCAGTAGCATATATATTATAAATTTATGCTAAAATGTGTTTAGAGTAACCATAAGAATATCTTACGTGAGCTTTTAAGCTCAAATATAGTATCTAGCTTCTTTGCAGACACATGGAAAAAACTTTAACTTATAGGAGAGCCTCAAAGACAAATCATAAAAGGATAGGTCCATTAAATATCTGTATCTATATACTGGAGTAATTATAGTAACCATCACTATTTAAATATAGGATTGAGATGAATAAATGTATTCGTTTATATAGAAGGTGGTAGTTATTACAAATGCTTTTGTGTGAAAGGCTTGATCATAATAAAAATTCTCAGTTAGGATTAAAAAATTAAGTCCCTACATAATGTTTTCTTTATTGTAGCAGTTAAAATATTGAAAGCCTAGAATCAATCAACCAATATATACTGTCACAAGAAAAGCATATTGAACAAGGGTTTTAGAGGGTTCAACAAAGCCCATTGCCAATGGACTCCAGCAGCCTACAGATTTGGTGAGTTTATCTGAGGATATTATCTACATGATAATCCACAGAAAGGGTCCAGATGCTTTTTGCAGATAGAAACAAGTATTCCTAACAATGGATGGCCTTAGATTTCTATGCATAACAAAACTCACAAAGATTCTAAGTTCCTCAAAGATAGAACCTTGTTTTTACGCATGGCCCCCTACTTCAGTTTAGAGTGGGTGCTTAAAGAAATTCTGTTGACTGACAAATAGAAAATACTATTTTTTTCTTTTTCCCTGGCCCCCATCAATGTGTTCTCTACACTGTAGCCAAAGGGATATTTTGAAATATAAATTTGATAATGGCACCCTCCTCCCCACCTTCCACTAACTCCTTCCATAGTTTTTCCATCACTTTTACCATAAAGATTCAAATCCTTGATATGATCTAGAAGGCCCTGAAAGACCTGGTCCCACTCCTCTCTAAAAAGGTCCATGCTCAAGGGCATTCTCTCAGTTGTCTGAATACGCCACACCACCTCCTACAGCAGGCTTTTGTACCTAGTATTATTACTCTGCATTTACCTGGCTAATTCCTTCTCATCTCTCATATTTTAAACATTAATCTTCAAGGAAACCTTCTTTGATAGGTTAGTTCACACTATTTTAAGTTCTCACAGTATCTTGTACCTGTCCTCCAAAATACATACCACCAGATTAAGTCTCCATTTACTTTTTTCTTTTTTTAATAACTGTGTCTCCTCATTGGAATGCAAAGTCTAGGAAGGTAGAAGCTATTTCTGAGAGTCTATTCACCATATTATTCCCTGAGCCTGCTACTCAGGCACATCTAAAGCATTCAATCAATATTTGTTGAATAAAGAAATGGATGTAGAAATGACTAAGTGACTATGGTTGTCTATCTGATCACATAAAGTCCTAGAAAGAAGGGACTTTATTAAAAGACATCTATTACACTATCATGTTTAGTAATTTGTAGTAAATGACAATCATAAGGTGTATGTGTTCATGGCCATTTAAATAGGGAAAGTAAATAAAAGTGACACTAAGAGTCTAGTATGAAATTTTACTATAAGCAACCCTAAAATGCATGAAACCTGAAAATCATAAAACAAGTGTAACTTCACTTCTCATTGATCAGCCTTTTATTCACATTTTTAAGCTGGATAGGCATGGAATTCACTAATTCTTTTAAGCTGCTAAGAAACTACTAGTCCTTTTAAGTAGAAACTTATTAAGTAATAATGGATGATCCTGGGGCACTTAGATCAGTAGGGTCCACTAGAAAAGCTATGTATCCCATATGCATCTACCATTCAGGAAAGATGACATTCTTGGATAGTTGAGTTCTGAGGCTGACTTCCAGGGTCAAAGAACATAAGTGATGCATAAGTTAGCTCTATTCTATCAGCCATTTATATATATATTTGTCCTGAATAATGCCTGAATCTAAAAAAAAATCATAATAAAATGATAAAAATCATAATCATAATAAAAATAAGATATAGCAGAGAAGAGACTACAAGGCTCTAGATTATGCAGGCTCTACCACTGACCTGGTCATGACACACAACCTTTCTGGTGTTCTCCTTCCACTGCTACATAAATAAATATATAAATTTTGCAAGGTCTGAATAAAGTAGAGGAAGGATAAAACAGAGCTCATTAAATAAGAAATACTCTAGAAAACCATAGATACAGAAGCTATGGCAAGACATTCTGGGCCAGAAAAAAAAAAAAAAAGGACTGATGGAATATTATCACTGTCTTTTTAGTAGTTCTTACTGTATTTTTAATATGAAGGCAACCAAATGATACTAAATATTAAGTTAATAGAGAAATTTAGTTCGAACTAGATGTAATTTGAATCTTATTTAATGTTGGCTGTTAATTTTTTCCCTATATTTTCGATAATGAATGTAGATTTGTTTCTAAATTAGTTTTTTTTAATGTGGCAATCAGTATAAATACTGGCTAGAGGCAGGGTTTTGCTTATACTTCATCTGAATAGAAACCATCTATCCCTAATCATCAATACATGATTGGTGTTGGAAGAGGCATCCATTCTCAATTAATTATTTGTCACTTGACACACATAAAATAGAGAAAATACACAAAATGGAGCCAATCCTTCTGGGCAGATCAACTTTGCCTTTATCATTCCATCTCCCATTTCTGTGATAATCAAAAGAATCCAGCCTTTTGTTTTCCTTTCATGACTAGTGGTGATCTTTGCACTCCGTTTACAGATCAAATTTTCAAAACGAATCGATGCTCCAGAACCATCCTGATGGATTTTTCTTTTCTGAACTGAATCACCTTATGCATCAGGTATCAGCCTGTTCAGTTATGTATCTTAGTAATTCTAAATTCTTCCTCTTATGGAAAGACTAATCCACTGGCAAAATGAAATGCATTTCAGAAACATCTAATTCTGCTTCTTTTCAACATATTACTTTTGCCATGCTTTCTCCACTCTTAAGTGTTCCTGATTATGCACAATCCCTGGTTCCCTACATTTAAAATGTACAAAAAAATAAAAATTTTAATTTAAAACACCCTCCCACACAGACCAAGCTGTCATTGTGTCATATTTGTTTCCTAATTTAAGGAAGGAAGTTACATCTCGTGTGTCCTTCAATAAACTGCCTGCTCTGTATTTTAAAGTGACAGTAAGATACTTAGAGCAATTTTTCCATTAAATGATGTTCACTTTTCCAAATTTATTTTGATTAATCAGTGCAGATGTATGAAGCTTCAAATCACAATAGAGCAAATCACCATATGTAGCCATTTCATTCAAGATTTACAATTAAATGAGATTTGGAAGAGGAAAAACATGTACTGTTCTATTTTTGTAATAAATAAAATTAGGCTTTATTTTGTAAACCCTAACTATAAAGCCTTGTGCTAAATCCATGGAAATTTACTGGCCAAGTGAAGGGCAGTATAGGCCATGGAATACATAGTCTTCTACAATTACTTAGCCAAAATATAATGAAAAAAAAGCCTTCATGAAGTCAGAGCATAATAAAATAACCCTTTACTTTTTTCCCCCCTTATACCCATGAAGGCTACAGAACTTTTCTTCCTCTAATTACCAGCTTATTTCTAACTAACTCCCTTTAAACAATAACAAATTTTATCAAGCCTTCATTTCTCTTAAAGTCAGATGAGAGAGAACTGCCAAGTCTAATAAGATTTACAAGGGCTAGTTCCTCTTAGCAGTGTCAGCAAAAAAACAAACAAACCAAAAAAAAAAACCAAAAAACAAAAACCAAAACAGAAGACATTGCACAATAAAATACAACCACACATAGAGCTTCTGTCCTTACAGCTAAATCAGATTTAATAATCTTTATAAAACAATTCAGCCATACCTGTCATTTATCCATGTGTTGACTGTCTGGATTTGACCCATAAGCTATCTACTTTAAACTGACATCTCTCCTGCTTAGCCACAAATAAGTCCATATTTTATCTTTTGCCTACCAGTCACTTTCTGTTCATAGGTTTTTCGAAATTTATACAATATTCTTCTTTGGCCATTGTCATGTAGCAACACTGGAAACACATTAATGACTGAATTTTATTTATGAAAGGGAGAAAATAAAACTTAGTATGTTTTGTGTGTGTGTGTGTGGTTTTTTAATTCGACACTGCTTCAATCCTCAAAAACAACAGAAATTACAGCTTGGCCTCAGATAAATGTCATTATCTAAATATATTCAGGAAATCTCTTGCAATCCTTCATATGCATCCCCTTGCTATTAGCCTCCCAGTCCAACGACATCTAAATTTCTGTGCTATTTATCTTCCCAAGGCATCTAATTGAGGAATGTTATTTAATCTCTAACATTTCTAAATATTAGCTGACCTGTCTCCCACTTCAAGAAACCACAGAAATCACATAATGTTTCCTAACCTGGCACATGTTGGACGTGGACATAACCGCAGACACTAAGGTTAATTCCAAGGATCTTCCTCCTCCTAATCAAAACAATTTTCACATGTCCACCCCATTTTTCCACAACCAGGAGCAGAACTTTACACTTTACTTATAAAAGGCAAAGGAGTTCCTATGAACCCTGGTGCCCTTGTCCTTTACCATGAATAACAAACGTGGAGATTTCAGCCATAGTGAACCTCTCCTGCACTTCCTTCTTCACCAAATGTGTGCCCAATCTCCTAGATGCTTGTCTGCATCTTATGGGGAACAGCTGCGTATTACAGACTTAAAGGTGGTAGAGCAAAGCACAGCGGTTATTCAGGTGGGCCATGGCCCACTGAAGGTTGGGAGCAGCCTAACAACCGGAGGAATCTGAAGAGGAGAGGTCATTCTACTTGCCCTTTGGAAGGAGGCGGGGCTGGCACAAAGGGTTCCCTAGAGGAATGGGAATCTGGAAATGGGGCTGCTCAACCATTAAGAGGACGCCAAAGGAGGAGCCTGGTGCAGGTGGGGGAGGGGGGGTGATAAGGCAGAGAGGCCGCAAACAGGTCTTCACCTTGAAACTAGCTGAGACACACTGTCCAGAAAAGGAAGACCCCATGCACCAGCCGGCCCCGCCTGCCTCCCCACGCCCTGCCCAGGCCGAGGCCCCCGGGGGGTCAGGCGGCGGGCCTTACCTTGGCTGCAGTCCTTGCCACGGAAGCCGGTTCTCGAACAGTCGCACACCGCCTGGTCGTCAACCACCGAGCACACGCCTCCGTTGAGGCACACCCCGCCCTCGCCCTCCTCGCCCGCCTCGCACGGGCTTCCCCCGCCACTGTTGGGCGGCTCGTCGTCCAGCTTCACCTCGCCGCTGTCCACCGGCAGCGCCAGCGAGGAGTTGACCCTCACGTCGCGGATCCACCCCTTAAAGGGCTCTCGCTCCCGCACGGAGGCCAGCGTCAGCTTGAGCGCCGCAGCTCGCAGTTCCGGGGGCAGCCCTCCGACAAAGAGGCCGCTGAACACTGTCATGTCCCTGCGCTTCGACTTGACCTCCACCCACTTGGCCTCCACCTGGTCGATGAAGAGCGTGGTGTTGCGGAACTGGCGGCGGAGGCGCACGCTGTGCCAGGCGCCGTCGTTGACCGGCGTGTCGGCCAGGAGCGTGGCGGGCTCCGCGCAGAAGATGGAGAAGCTGAGCTGCAGGCGGCCGCCGCGCGTCAGGATGAGCTCCAGGAAGTCGCAGAAGCCCTCGTCGTCGAAGTAGAGCACTAGGCCGCGGGCGCTGCGAGTCTTGAGCTGGAAGCTCATCTCGCTCTCGCAGCAGGCGTTCCACTTGGGGAAGCGTGTCCACTGGCCCTCAGCTCCCGGGAACTCGAGCCCGCTGCCCAGCTCTGCCCAGCAGCCCAGGAGCAGCAGCGAGAGGCACAGGAGAAAGCAGCCCCCGCGCTGGAGAAGCGCCGTCCCCATGCTCGGGGCTGGGGTGCGGCGGGGGGGTGCCGGGGCCGACAGGGTCAAAATGGTCCTGGACACCGTGACGTAGAAAGAAGGGTCTGGAAACAAGTAGGGTAAGGGGATGGGCAGGAGTGGGAGGGATGCGCCCTCCCTTACCTAGCTCTTTTTTTCTTCTTCTTCTTCCAGCAACCCCTCCCTCTCTCCCTGTAGTCCCCTCCCCGCTGGAAAATGTAGACCCCAGTGGTACAGGGCAGCAGCAGATCTTCCAGTCCAAAGGGAGGATACACTTTGGAAGCAACGTTCTGGAAACGCCGTTAACAGAAGGTCATGGGAAGTCACTTATCCATTTGAGTCCGATGACCTACTTGAAGGGCATCAGTGGTGTCAACAGATGCTTCACTCCTTGAATACTATCATCTGCGAAGTACCATCAGTGGCATGGGGCAAAAGGGAAACAGAGTCCGTTAAGAAGCAAATACTTCTCAGAGAAGTACAAGAAGTCGGCAACAAAACAGGATCCTTGGATACTTGTGAATACCTCGAGTGTTTGTCATCTAGATGTGATGTCCCAAACCAGAAGGGAGAAAAGGGTTCTTTGCCTCTTTACGGCACCACTTAACCCCTGAGTGGCTTCAAAGGCCTGCTTCTTCTGTTATATCATGGACTTCCAGCACCACAGTAGCCAATGCAGAATTCCTTGTGCAGGGCCTCAAGGCTGGATTTTACTTCTCTTTTTCCCCTTCCCAACAGTAGGGTTCAAACCCTGAAACTGTGAAATAGCCAGAAGCTGTTAGAGGTCACAACAGCTCCTCTTCTTTGCTCTTTGCCTCTGCAAGACCAACTTAAGATGCCAGCATATCAATGGGTTGTGTGTTGGTGATGCATTTTGGTTTTGTCTTTTTATAAGGACCCAGAAAATCTGCAGAGAATTAAAATAAAAATTAAGTTCTAAAGTCGTTTATAGTATCATATAAATCATCATTCAATTCAGAAACCAGGTATATAACTAGAGTCATTAGGAAGCCAGAATTAACCTTACTGGAAGGGGCTTATTTGTCCTGATCTACAAGGAAGACTTGATGTCTCCTAATAGTTAATATTGCACTTTTACAATCAGCCATTATACCCTTGTAGTTTATTATAACTGTTAGTAGGTAACACTCAGGGTTTTACACAGATTTGTTTAGGGTTATCTTTTACTGTTTCTGAAAAAGTTTAATTTTTTTTTAATATGAGAAGGGGAGCAAAAGAGGCCCCTGTAAGGACTTCTGCTTATAATATGTACTGATAACATGGACAATAAAAACACGTCCTATTCAAATCTCAATTAATACAGATTTTTATTACAGGCAAAACAGATGAAATAGTGACTGGAAGCTGCTGGCTTGAATTTGAATACCACTCCTACCATTTTATGTTTTTCAGAGAAAGAATACTGCTGGTTTGTTGGGAGTGTCTTTTAAATTTCAAACAAGTATTTTCCTTTTATCAAAAGAATAATCTGTTCTAGGAGAAAACATGTAACTGGAGTCATATCTATTTTGGGCATCATTTATGTCACAATCGCCATAACATTAACTCATCTAAAGATGGGTAAAGAATTTAATATTTGGCCAAATAGTGTAGTGATCCTCACTCCTCTTCAAGTCTGGCTGTCACCTCTTAGAATTTGTGTGGTCAGAACAGCAGTTGGCATGTGTGTCACCTTAGGTGCTATGGCTCCAGGATGCTAGAATACGAAATCATATCTTTGAATCACTCACTATAAAATCACCTCTTCATTCAACCCTAATCTGACAGTTTGCTGAAATAGTGCAGAAATCATAAGTAGCAAGTTGTTTTTAAGTCCTTTTTTTTTTTTTTGCCAAAAGAATATTACTCTTTCATTTTGACCAATAAAAAAGGAAAGAAAAGAAAAGAAAAAAAATCACAAATGGTTCATCTGGTCATGTCAAGCAAACGCATGTATTTTCCTCAACATTTCCCACTCTACCAACCCATCTCCTACACACACACACACACACACACACACACACACACACACATATGCATGCACAGACACACACACACACATTTATTGCATGGACACAGAAGCTCACTATCCAATTAACACTTTTTCCCTACAAGCTGAAACTAGCAGTAATTTATGGCACCGCATTGTGCTGCTGCTCCTCCATGGAGGGAGCTGAGAGCATTTCTCTTCAGTACAGAGCAGTCCCTACAGGTGTCAGCTGAGAGCCACCAAGCCAGGGGATCCCACTTCAAGTTCCTCCCCAGATGAAATTGATGACTAGTTCTCTCTTTTCAACACGCACACACACAACACAGCACATATACACACATACACATTGGCCAATAGAAATAAAAAAGAAGAAATCACCATCTCAGTTGCTTATTTATTATGGCTGATACATTCCACACCATCAGCAATCACCAGCCATATCTTGTCTACTCCTGTGCCAAGCCCAAAGAAAGGTGCTCTTAAAAATCATCCTAAGATAGCATGTCATTCAGTATACTCTCATTTTTAAGTGAACTCAGGCATCTGCCAGTTTTTCAGTCATTTGCAAAAACACATCTGGAATTTCAAGATCAAGAGTAGTGCTTTGAAACCGCCCAGAAAGCTTATGTGTTAGAAAACCTTTGTGTGTGTGTGTGTGTGTGTGTGTGTGTGTGTGTGTGTGAGAGAGAGAGAGAGAGAGAGAGAGAGGCAGACAGACAGACAGAAAGAGAGACAGAGAGAGACAGAGAGAGAGAGAGAGAGACTGGATTGGAGCTGATTATTTTATTAATTAATATTACATAGATCACAAAACCTTTCTTCACTCCTCTCTTCTTCCCTCCTCCACTAATGCATACCTTGACAATTTTTGAAGGAATGGAAGAGAGGAGGGAACACATATGTATTCTTACCACAGGGAGGTCAACTGACTCTCCCAGTTCTTAGAGGAAGCTCATTGTGTGTGAGAGAGTATCTGTATTTATATGGAGAAAGAGGATTCTCTCTAGGTGCCGGAAAAACCTGGTGAGTTCACAAATTAGAGGATGAAATAAAAGGATCTGAAAAACAACCTTACTGCAGCCAAAGGAAGAAGCGCTCTAATTCAAAAGCAGACTAACAGCCTCATTAATCTTTTCTTTCATTTCTAGAATCAAATTCATTCCCAAGCCACTGGAAGGATCGATACAGTATGCTCGTCCGCTGCAGTTGCATTTATTTTAATATGTTTATAACACACACACACACACACACATATGCACACATATCTTTCCATGCATCCTTCAATATATACCATCAACAAGGACCTGAAACCTTTTGGATAATTTTTAGAAGTGCCTTCCCTCCCTTGCTTTTGCAAAGTCCCTTAATACCAATGCACACCCAAATTCTCCCTGGCTTTCCCGCCCAGTCTTTAAGCTCCATCTCTAATACCAGTGCAGTTTCTTGGAGCCTGGAGTCAACTGCACAAATTACGGATAGGCACAGCATGGGGCTCATGGGGAAGGGAAATAAAGATGTAGATACAGATCTATTTTATTGCTTTGGTTTCTGACTTGTCTTTTTTCTTTCTTTTGCTAATGAATCACTGCATTCAGCCTTTAAGTTACTATACCAGTTCCACCATCTCATCTTCTTGCCATCTATTTAGAAAGCTTCATGCAAAACAACGAGGATCTATACTCCTCCACCCTCCCACCACCCACCCTTCCTTGTGCATTTGTGGCAGATCCTGGCTCAGTTACAAGGGGGAAACACATCCTTCTCCAGCTTGCCTCGCCCCATCCCCTCCCCCAACCCAAATTGAGCTTCTTTACCTGCCCGGTTATTCCCCTTAGCTCGACCCAGAGCCTGAAGCATGCATCGGTCAAAGCGAATTTCCTGAGGTCTGTGGATACGGCGACTGCCGCTGCCTTTTCAGAGGCGTCAGGCTTGAGCGTCTATCTCCAGGAGTGCGGGAGGGGAGAACAGGCAACGGAGGGGAGCAGGAGGAGGAGGAAGAGAGGGAAAGAGCTGGGAAGGAGGAGGCGGTGGTGGAGCCTGAGAAGGCTGGGTTACGTGACGCCGGGTGCTGTCCTTCTGAAAGAGAAGGGCGGAGCTGAGCTCTCCGCAGTACCATGGAGAGCGGCGGGCCGTCCTCCGGCGGAGATACTGGTGGGCTCGGCCGGCGGTCACAGCCCCTCCAGGTCGGGATGCTGCCAAGCGAGGTGTTTATACCTTCGCTTCGTCCCTTTGCAGGGGAAGCCCGATCTTGGAGGCGGGGACCTGCCGCAAGAGCTTCTAACTTGTCACCACCCACCCTACCCCGAGAGAGAGAGAGAGAGAGAGAGAGAGAGAGAGAGAGAGAGAGAGAGAGAACGCACCAGAGAACCACGTAGTCTACTGAGCATGCCCAGGCCCCTGTTAGACCCACGAAAATCTGTGTGGAGATTCCACTTCTCCGGGGTTTAGTCGTGATTGGGCGAGGGTACCTGAAAGGGTGCCAGAGAAGAGCTGGACAGCTAAAAGAAAGGGGGCAAGAAGTCAGTGATTAAGATGAGCTCCGGGTTTACTTGGGTACTTTGGTCTCCTGTTTGGAACCCTTGAAAAGCTGCAGCTTTTCGAGGAATGCAGGGACATGCAAGACTCACACAGTCGCTGGCATTCCCCCAGATCCAACGTCTCTGCCCCACCCCTTACCGTGGCCCTAACCTGAGCGATCCTTCAAACCGTCACGATCTGCCTAGCAATTGTGCCAGAAAGACCTACCAGGCTAATGCGCCAACTTGTAGACCAGACTCAAGTCTGTCTGACAAGATGCTTTCTGCGACAGCCTCTTGTCATCCCCCAGCTTTCCGTGCTCTGCCTTGGCCACGGGCATTCTGAGTCGAACCAAGTTCTGTACCTGGTTAACTCTTCTATCAGTCTCCTCCTGTCTTTTGCAGCTGGTAAAACCTGGAGAAAGTGAAACTCCGTGCGAGGCTGTAACTATATCTTTGGGCATGCCCAGTAGGCACTGCTGGATTTGGTGACAAAGGGGTTAACTCTCAGGAAGCTTGCAGAATAGGTGGTAGAGAGGTCCGAAACGTGTGGCTTTAAATTACAGTTTAAGTGCTACGGACATTTAAATTCCTAACCCTATTATATTCCTAACTTATTCCTAACTTGGGTTAGCTTTACAGCAGAAAGATCAGACACGTTTATTTCAACACCACAAACCTAATAGCTCCAGTCTCAAATGCTATAGGATAAGACTATTTTCTGCTTCTAGGCCTTATAAAGAAGACTTTAAGAACTAGTTCTGAAATAATATACATTTCAAATACAATATTCATTTATTTCCAAAGAAACCATACTTATTTCTATGATAAGCATATTTATACTTGCATTACACTTGTAAAAGAAGGCAGGGAACACAAGTTTTATTATTTCTATTGCCTTTAGAAAGGCAGAGTGTCAAGTGATTAAATGTATGGAAACTAGAATTAGGTTGTCTGGGTTTGAATTGCATCTCTGCCATTTATTAGGTGTGACCTTTAGTAGTATATTTAACCTTACAATGCCTCAGTCACCTCATCCATAAAATGGATATAGTAATAGCTCCTACATCATCTGTTTGATGTTGTGAAGAACAAATAGATTGAATAGGCATAACATATTTATAATTTTGTTGAATAAATAGTATCTTTATTAGTTTCAAACCTCCTTAGCTCTGCTTGACCCAATGGAAGTTGCTTCTCTGAAATCTAGGTTTCTTGGCATTAAAATAGGAATACTAGTTATTGCCAACTTATTGTACAGGATTTCTTTGGGAATGGACTTAAATAATAACTTTGGGCATGATTAAAATTTAGATAAATGAAAATTTAAATAATGTAGAGTTAAGTCTCAAATTTAATACCTGATTTAAGGTTATACAGTCAAGAAGTAAACTTGGACCAAAAAAATAGTTTACTTAATTCAGGGGCTGTTTTGATTTTTCTACTATTTACCATAGGTTTTAGACAAAACAGCACATAAGATGCATCATATGAGTCTAGTATAGAACTAAACCTTACTGCAAAAGTAAGTGGAATCAACAACCAATTATTAAGAATTAAATTGAAAGTTTCCAGGATGCCCCTAAGATCTTGTGTGTATATTCACCAATGAATCCTATGGTGATGGCAGATTTCTAGATGCACTCATAAGAGTCAAAGGCCTGTCTCTTACCTGGAATCATAAAGACAAACAAACTAGCAAACAAAAAACCTCACACACATTAATTGCCACTGATATATGACCTGAACAAGTATCTTGTTTATTTAATTTTGCCCTTGTAAATTTTGATCTTATCTTCCATAGGGCTACACAGAACTTCTGTGGGATCATAGTTTTCACTGGGCTCTCTTCTGTGTGTGTTAACACTCTTAATTCCTTATGCATAAGGTTTAAAACAGAAAGTCAAGTCCTATGTGCCTGCCCTTTATGCTTACACACACATGCACACACACACATACACACACGTGAGGAACTACCTATGTGCTATAGTAATCTGCTTTGCAATTATTAGATTTAAAGTAACTACTATATCTAGTTTAAGGAACATGGACAGCCACAAGATCTGTTTCTTTTATTCAGTACATATGCAGAGAGAAAATTATCAGTCGGTGTTCAGAATCGGGAAAATAACAACATAATTTAGTGATAATAGCCCTTACTTTATTTTAAAGTATGACTTCCTGTGTTGTTTATATAGAAATTGCTTCAACTTTCAGGGAGTTAGTCTCCTCATCAGCCAAATACAGATAATGGCATCTCACTTCATAGGAGTTGATGAGGATAATACCAATGTTTAATGTTAAGTGCCTACTCCATGCCAAACATGCTCCAAGTGCTTTACTTACACTAACTTAGTTTATCCATCAAAGCAACCCTATGAGAGAAATTCTAGAATTTCCCTCATTTTGCAAATGAGAAAAGTGAAACACAGAGAGATTGGTCCAGAGAGTCAAGGTCACACTTAGCAGATATAAGTGCAAGGAAGAAGATACAGGCTAAAGCCTTTGTTGTTAACTACCTTGTTACACTATCTCTCACCAAATGATCAAATACCCCCAGCACATTGCTTGACACAATGCAGATACTAATAAACATTAATTCCTTTCTTTCCCTTCTAAGAGATTCATCAAGAGAAATCTGGGAATCTAGTCAACTTTTGGATGTTGGAATATCATTCTGTCATGACAAATGCAGTATGAAATAACTTAATGAAAACAGGTGAGAGGCTTTCAATGTTGTTATGTTGTTGTTGTTGTCTGCAGGTAAAATGTAAAATTCTTCCTATATATCTAATTTTGAGGCAATTTAACACTTGTCAGAGCAATCTAGTATTTTTCTAGAAAGGTGGAAACCAGGGTTAATTTCTCTCAAGTCATCTTAGAGAATCCACCAATTGTAGAGCACAGGAATGTGTGAAGGATTTTAACTCCTGCCCCTTGCTACCACTCAGAACAAATGAGATAATTATGAGATCAAGGTGGTTTCTTATGATTTTGTCTGATTGGGAGAATTTATGACAACCCAAATATGGAAGATAAGTAATATCTCATGCCATAAACTAGTAAACATTTTGCAACAATGAAAATGGAAATACATGATCACCATAAACAAATATATTTCCATAAGGTATTAAATATTAATGAGTATCCTAACATGGAAACTCGCTTGACACTAAAAATAAATGGAAACTAAGTGATACGATTTTTTTTGACTGAGAAATGAATACAGAGAGACTCTGTGTTTACTGCTGCAATCATAGCTTGTGTTTTAACATTAGGAAATCAGTGTAAACACCTACTTTTGTCAATTAACATTAAGACAAAGTGGAGTCTCTGAGATACCCATGAATCCCAAGACTGACATGAATTTGGAAGGGGGCTTTAACTATAGGTAACTTAAGAAGAAATGCAAGTTAATAATGGGGAAAATATGAGTTGCTACCATCAAATATTTGTCTACTAAAGTTGGTAAATAATTTAAAAGAGAAATAAGATTTATTACTCTGAGGGAATTTTCTGTTTGTTATGATACAGGTAATCATTGTGAAGCCAACTTTTTCTACTGAAATAATGGTAATACCGGGGAGAGATTATATTACATGGTATTCTCAACTAAATTTAAGATTAATAATGAATTCCCTTAATCAATTTTAGTATCATTGTTGCATAATTGGAATGCTACTGTTTAGTTCACAACTTATTTATTTTAAAAATAAATATAACCCTTGCTATTTGGTTTGTGGTAAATGCATCTAGCTGGTTTCCTTTATGCAGACCAATATGAGCTTTCTAGGAACAAAAGTTGATGAATAGTTATTGAACATGCTGCTATATAAACCTCATTTTCAGGACAACAATTTCTAAATGCAATTTAGAGGAATTTCTAAAAGCAAGACCGTACAATCAAGTATAGGGGTTTGGACTCCACTATAGGCTGGAATAAACACACTAGAATTTAAATATAGAAAAATACACATAATTTCCCATGAAGTTGACTAGGAATTTTCAGGAGAATAAGCAAACTCAGTATGTTACATAATTCCATTCTCTTTGAAAAAAAATCTTAAACATCATAAAGTTGAGCTACTTTCACATGAGTATATAATTTTTCAGTAATCATAAGATAAAATGTGATCTTAATACAGCTACAAGTCATTAAAATAACGGTAATTATTAACATATCAGGCTATAGTAAAGAAGCACTAATTACTTGAGAATAGTGGTGAAGTTCTAAAGGATGCACCTGCTAGAGAGGTTTCACTGCGGGAACCCTGCAGTGTGTTTGATGGGCAATGTTTTTAAATCTAGAGCAACGCTAACACCTGAGTATGGTCTGCCATGCCTACTCCCGCCCCTCTTTCCCCAACAATGATGGAAAATCTTTCTGAAGAAGAATAGCAGCTACTATAAGTAGCCCCCACTTGGGAGTTTATCTCACTTGGTGATCAGGGGCATACTTGAGCCCATGTTCATCATCTCTCTATAAGAACGTATTTCTCCTCCTATATGGAAACTTTGCTTTTTTTACCATCCCTCTCCCCCTTACAGTCAACCCTTTCATTCTCAACTGCCAGACTCTAGGAAAGCTATTTTCTTATTCATCGCAGTCTAGTTTTACACGTATTTTATTGGGTCCCTGAAATCAGTTAATTTTTTTAACCAGTCCTGTTTAATTTCCTTTACTCTAGATTTTGAGGGAAGAGCAGGAGAGTTGTGTTGAAGTTAATGACAGATTTGGAGCCTTGTTGTATCTTGCTCCATTTTAGTGATTTCTACCCCTAGAAATTTGTGAAAAATCTGTTTTCTGTGGTGGCATATTGAAATATTTTGTAGTTGTCTTTTTGAACACATCTCATGTGCTTTTATTTTATTTATGCTGTTTGTTGTGTGTTTCCTATTCTTATCACTTTCAAACTATTCCCTCCTACTTTTATAGCTTTAAGCCTCATTATTTTTTCAGGGCTCTCTCCTTCTAGTTTTTATGTTTACCTTTCTTACCCAGTTTAGTTTACTTTTTACCCTGCTACATCTGCTTAATATTATTTTTCATATACACACACATATATATACACAAATATATAATTATTTACATATACAATCACACACAAACACTATTGACCCCAACCCTTTTAGCATTTTTGGACCCAGTTCCAACAATGGGAAGGAGGGTTCTATCACATAAAACACAAGCAATCCTCAGACACTAGCAGAGTATCTAAGAATTCAGCTCCATTCTGACACTATCTACCCAAAGGTGCCATCAGATTCTACAGGTTAGGGATTCAGTCTTACAGGACTGCCTCCCCAACCCTTATTAAATTTCAAGTCACAAGGCCCAGGCTGTTACCTGTGCTTCTGACTGTCTACACATTGGAAGTCCCAATGACCTCCTCCCTGAGTTGCTTTAATTTGTTAGAGTGGCTCATAGAACTCAGGAAAACACTTAGGTTTAGCAGCTTATTAAATGATATGATACAGAATACAAATTAGTAGCCATATAAGGAGATACATAGGGCTAGGTGTAGGAAAGGGCTTGGAACTTCCATGCCCTTTCCAAGAGTACTACTCTCTCCCAGGTCTCCATAGCTTTAGCAACCTAAACTCTCTTTGAACCTAGTCCTTTTCAGTTTTATGGAGGCTTCATTACATAGCTGTGATTGACCAAGTCATTGGCCATTAGTTGATTCAACCTCCAGCCTGTTTTAGCTGAACTGAAGATCAGAGAGTGGACTGAAAGTTCCAACCATCTAACCACATTGTTGGTTTTTCTGGCAACCAGCCCCACCTTTGGGTGAGGTTCAAAAGTTGCCTTATTAATTTTTAAAAAAACCACTCATTTCAACTTTATGAGTCTAAATGCTTTCAGGAACTTTGGATGAAGATAGAGAAATCTGATAAATATATTTTGGTCATCCGAATGCTCAAAATATATAACTCTTATAAATCATATCACACACACAGAGCTAAGTATGTTAACAATAAGGCAGTGGTAGATTTTAGATATACTCCATTGGAACTTCACAGGTTAGAGGAAAAACACTTTTTTATATAAAGTTAGGATTTCAAAGTTACCTGTGAGGCAGAATTGAAAAGAGTTTTATTTTTAAGAGAGACATTCTTGCAGGAGGAAAAATGAAAGTAAAGTGGAAACAAACTAGACCCTAAACGATATTTGTACACTTGATAGAGACATACCATTGAATGAGACTATAGGCAGTACTAGGCAATTTAATTTTCTCTAGATCAAGGAGAGCAGGCTTAAATGACTGACAAAGTCTGGCATGTGGTATACATGAATAAGGTAAACACAACTAGGGAAATGGTGAAGGTAGCTTGGTATTGTGGGCAACTAAAAATCACATACTTCTCTAAAAAAATAATAATCTTCTCAGCTCTAGCCTTCTGTGGTCATTTGGGTCCAGTGTTGCCAGATCATACGATTTTTTAAGAGCAATTAGAGGTCTAGAATTTGAAGTAAAATGTTCCGATTTAAAAAATCTTAACTCATTAAAAATAATAACCTCCAAAACCACCCTGTAGGACAGAACAGACGTCTCTGCCTGTTAGAAATGGCACATCGGGTGCCAATGCATCACCTTCCCTTTGTGTTCACATATACTTATGCCAACTCACACTTGTGTATTATTTTCTCTGAGTTCAACATTTCACGTGATTTATTTACATGTTCTAAATCCAGCCAAGGATATGAATAGACTATAAATAGACACAATCAAGGTTAAAAGTTTACCTCTGGAATCCTGAAGATGATTTTTTAAGCAGCTTGGCACCAGAGAAGAGACACTGGATTCTGAGTAACATATGTTTTCTAGCTCTGGCTTTGTCATTAGTTTTGTTTACTACTCCAGGCAACTCTCTTAGTTTCTCCCAGTTTAATGCCTGCTTGATACATGTTGTGGGTTTAATTGTGCCCCATTGATCCCCCCCCCCCCCCCCCCCGGCAACACACCAACACATAAGCTGAAGTTTCCACCCTCAGTATCTATGAATGTGACCTTATTTGGAAATTGGTTTTGGCAGACATAATCAAGTAAAGAATTGGTCATATTAAATGATGATGGTCCTAAATCCAATGACTTGTGTCCTTATAAGGAGAAAGAGATTTGAAGTTAGAGGACAAATACGAAAGATGGCCATGCAATGACAAGGAAACGGGGTGATACAGACACAAGCCAAGGAATGCCAAAGGATGTTAGCAACCCCGGAAGCTTTGAGAGAGGCATGGAACCGATTTTCCTGCTGAGTCTCAAGAAAGGACCAACTCTGCTGTCATTTTGATTTCAGACTTCTTGCCTCGCAAATTGTGGGAAAATAAATTTATTTTGTCTTAAACCACCTAGTATGTGATAATTTGTTATTAGAGCCATAGGACACTAAAACAGTGTACATGACCAAAGTTTGGGAAATATAGGTATATACAAAATAGTACAGGAGGTGATTTGCTAGATCATTTTACATATATTACATATATATTACTTTTATTCATATAACAACCTTGAGACATAGACATTCACTCATTCACTTATTCATTCCCTCTCTCTTGCTCTCTTGCTTTCTCGTTGACTCTCCCCCTCTCTCTCTCCCTTTCCCTATTTCCCTCTCTCTCTCTCTCTCTCTCTCTCCATTTCCCTGTCTCTCTCAACAAAAAATTATACATGCTAATTGACTTGTCCTGAAATTCATAGATTGCTTCTTGATGGAGTGATGACTAAATCTGTCTAAGAATAAAGCTCATATTCTTGTTCACTGCACCATTCTGTAACAGTACTTCAACAACAGAGAGCTATACAATATAATATAAAATTATTATTCTGGAGTCTTCTTTAAGAGATTGAAGATAGGAAGAGAAAAAAATACCAAAATAGAAAAAGCAAGAATGCCTTACTGCCTTTTTACATACTTTGTCATATTAAGTAAATTCCTTCCTAATCTCAGGCTACTAATATTATTGAATTCTGTCAAATGCTATTTCAACATACTTTTATACAATCATATAATTTTTCTTCTTTCCTCTGTTAATGTGATTAATAACACTGGTTAACTTTCAAATGTTAATCAGTCTTAAATTCCTGACATAAACCCTACTTGCTCATAAATTTTGACTATTTTATTAATTTTGCTTGGGAATATTTTAGGTAGGATTTCTATACATAAATCTCTGAAAGACAACAGCCAGTAATTTGGGAACAAAATACTGCTATCCTGATAGACTAAAATGGGGAATGTTTCTTTATTTTTTTTCTCATGTTTGGTAATATATTCACCAGTGAAGCCATCTAAACTAAGACTTTACTTTTTTTCCTATTCATATAGGATGTTTACAGATATTCCATTTCCTCTAGCATTAGTAATTTTTAATCCCTCTCTTTTTACCTTCATAACTCATAGGGAGTTATTAAAACTAATTATCTTTTCTAAGAGTCAAAGTTTGTTGAATTTTTGCTGTATATTTGTTTTCCATTTAAATGACTTATGCCTTAAAAAGATTTAACTATCTTTAGGTTTAATACACTTTTTCTAATTTCTAGCTATGTTCTTAAAACAGTTACTTATAATATTGTCACGCTTTTTTTTTAAAAATGTTAATGGTTTTTAATTTATCTTTGAGAGACAGAGAGAGACAGCATGAGCAGGGGAGGGTCAGAGAGAGAGGGGGATACAGAATCCGAAGCAGGCTCCAGGCTCTGAGCTGTCAGCACAGAGCCTGACGCGGGGCTTGAACCCATGAACCGTGAGATGGTGACCTGAGCCGAAGCGGGATGCTTAGCCGATTGAGCCACCCAAGCGCCCTGTCACTCTCTTTTTAAAATTTCTTCTTTAAGACTACACATTTCCCTCCTAGCACTACTTTAATTGTACCTGAAAATTCTGATATGTGGAGTTTTCATTATGATTTGTGTAAAAAATTCTGGTTTTTTTTCCATTTGTGATTGTAATTTCTCTTTTCATCCAGAGGTCCTTAGAAGTACATGACTTAACTTGCAAACATTACATTAATGTTATGCATTCAAAAGTCATATTCTATACGATATCCATTATTGAAATGTGTTGAAACTTACATTAAGGGTTTAGAGTTGTTAATTTTTTAGGTATAACACATACATTTGAAAAGAATGTTTGCTCCACAGTTGTTGTACATAAATGCTCTATGTTGTCAATTAGATCAAGTTTATTTGCCATGTATATCATATGTTACATATCCTTTGTGTTCTATAAATTACTTTCATATATTTTGTTATAATAATATAATTTCATATATTTAATATATTTTGTCTTTATATATTTGTATAACTTGAATAAAAATATAATTATTCTATATTCTTGGTAGATGGATGGTTTAATCAGTATCCTATATCCCTTTTTATCTCTAATAATGCTGTTGGCCTTAAAGTTTATTTTGTCAGGTGTTAGTGTACCTAAGTTAATTCTTGTAAAGTATAGCATTTTTATTATCCTTTTGCTTTAACCTTTATGCATGTTTATATTTAACATGCTTCTCTATAAATTGTATTTGGTTGAGTTTCAAAATTCTGTATTACTTCCTTTGTCTTTTACTTGGAATTCTTTGCCTATTTACACTTAAGTTACTTCCTGATATATTTGGGTGTAAACCTACTACCTTTCTATTTATTTTGTAATTATCGTATCTTTTCTGTTTTCTTTCCCTCTCTTTTATTGCATTTTTTCAACATAGTGAATTATTTTTATTATCTCATTTTTCTCCTCTATCAGCTTTTGGTGGTTTCTGGGGATTATAGCATGCATGCTTGATTTACCAAAGCCAAATATAAATTAATATTTCCAGAGCGATGCATGGGCTTTTGACCTCTCTAACTGCCTTGCACCTTTATGGCTTTAGTGTTATAGTTGTCTTGTATTGTATTTCTACCCGGTAATTCCCATAATGCATTAGTATTATTATTTTATAGGTCAATGTTTATTTATATTAGCCACATACTTAACTTTTCCATAGCTCATTATCCCTTTCTTCTTTAACCTGTTTCATTAGATTTATTTTTCTCTGTATGAAACTTTTCTCTTGTTATTTCCTTTACTGTAGATGTACTGGTGGAAAAAATCTCAGATTTTGTTTCAATATGCTAATTTTGCCTTTGTTTTTAAAAGAAACTTTCAGTTACAGAAAGTTCTCATTTGGAATTTTCTTTTTCCTTTTAGCACTTTATTTGTTTTCTAATAGTTTATTGTCAAATTGGTTTCCATACAACACCCAGTGCTCTTCCCCACAAGTGCCCTCCTCCATCACCACCACCTCTTTCCCCCCTCCCCCTTTCCCTTCAACCCTCAGTTCATTTTCAGCATTCGATAGTCTCTCAAGTTTTGCATCCCTCTCTCTCCCCAACTCTCTTTCCCTCTTCCCCTCCCCCTGGTCCTCCTTAGGGTTCACCTGTTTTCCTGTTAGACCTATGAATGCAAACATATGGTATCTGTCCTTCTCTGCCTGACTTATTTTGCTTAGCATGACACCCTTGAGGTCCATCCACTTTCCTACAAATGGCCAGATTTCATTCTTTCTCATTGTCATGTAGTACTCCATCGTGAATATATACCACATCTTCTTGATCCACTCATCAGGTGATGGACATTTAGGCTCTTTCCATGTTTTGACTATTGTTGACATTGTTGCTATGAACATTGGGGTACATGTGCTTCTATGCATCAGCATTTCTGTATCTCTTGGGTAAATCCCTAGCAGTGCAATTGCTGGGTCATAAGGGAGTTCTATGGATAGTTTTTTTGAGGAACCTCCACAGTTTTCCAGTGCGGCTGCACCAGTTTACAAAACACTATCATTTTCTAGTTTCCACCAATTATGGCATGTTGAAATGTCCATTGCCAAGTCATCTTGCTGATCCTATAAGGTAACGTGTATTGTTAGCCCTAGGGATGGTTTTTAAGAATTTTACTCTGGTTTTAGGGAGTTATACTATGACTTTTTAAGGTGGGATTTAAGGTGACACTTGAGTGGCTCGGTTGGTTAAGTGTTTGACTTTGGCTCAGGTAATGATCTCACAGTTAGTGAGTTTGAGCCCCAGAATGGACTCTCTGCTGTCAGTGCAGAACCTTTTGGGATACTCTGCTCCCCTCTCTTTCTGTCCCTCACCAACTTATGCATGTGCTTTCTCTCTCTCTCTCTCTCTCTCTCTCTCTCTCTCTCTCTCTCTCTCTCTCTCCCTCTCTCATAAAAGAAAAAAAATGGTGGGCACCTGGTTGGCTCACTTGGTTGAGCACCCGACTTTGGCTCAGGTCACCATCTCACTGCTCATGAGTCCAAACCCCATGTCAGAGTCTGTGCTGACAGCTCAGAGTCTGGAGTGTGCTTTAGATTCTGTCTCCTTCTTTCTCTGCCCTTCCCCTGTTTGGTCTCTCTCTTTCTCTCTCTCTCTCAAAAATAAGTAAACTTTATTAAGGAAGGAAGGAAGGAAGGAAGGAAGGAAGGAAGGAAGGAAGGAAGAAAGAAAGAAAGAAAGAAAGAAAGAAAGAAAGAAAGAAAGAAAGGGAAAGAAAGAAAAGGTGAGATTTAAGATCTCCTTAAATCTGTAACCTGATATCTTTCATCAATTATGGAAAATTATTGGCCAATATCTTATTACATGTTGCTTAATCCCAAAAATTTCTCCTCTTTATTGCTTGAACTGCAATTTCAATTATATCAGATAATGTCTCCACATTCTATATATCTCAAGTGATTTTTTTAAAATTTCTAATTTGTTATTTTTTCTTCCTGTGTTTTAGTCTTGACATTTTTCTATTGACTTATATATAGGCCACTAATTGTTTTTTTTTGTTTGTTTGTTTTTGCTGCTGATTCTAACCTACCCTATTTAAATTTTCTCAAGTGGTTGTATTTTTCCCCGTTATAGAATTTCTACTTGATTATACAATAATTCCAGTTTTCTTATGAAATTCTTCACTTTATTATCTATTTTTCTTAACATACTAATCTGATTACTTGAAATTCTATTTGTGATTAACTTCAATATTTGAATCGTATTATATTACTTGATTTTCCCTTTTTAAAGTCTTTTCTATTTTGTCATTTTGTTTTGTTTGTCATATGCCTTGTAATCTTTGATTGAATGTCTTTTTTTATTTCTTTATTGATTTCTTAGCCTTTTACCTAAGGGAAATGTTGTGAAAATAACAGCACAGCAGAATGTCAGTCTAATCAAAATGTACTTACTTATTGGTCCATACTATTGCCTATCATCTCTTGGCTGCTTCAGTTGCTCCTTGAAGCTTGTAAACATTTTCAAGATTTTTCTTGCTGTGCTTGGTGGGCCAAGTAGAACATCATGGAGTGTCCATTCTCTACATTATTAAAGAAAATTTATGACATGTCAAGGGAAGACTTTGTAAACTACATTTGGAAGATGTCAGGACATATTTGTATATGTATCAAGGCCTTATTCTTTAAAAAAAATTTTAATGTTTGTTTATTTTGAGAGAGACAGAGACAGAGTGTGAGTAGGGAAGGGGCAGAGAGAGAGACACAGAATTTGAAGCAGACTCTGGGCTCTAAGCTGTCAGCACAGAGCCCAATGTGGGGCTCAAATCCAGGAGCAGTGAGATCATGACCAGAGCCAAAGTGAGATGCTTACCACACTGAGCCACCCAGGAGTCCCAAGGCCTTATTCTTCATGCAGGAGCCACAGAGGGTAGAATGTATGTCCTTATGGAATAGAGAGCTTTGTGCAGAATTTCGTCTTCTAACAGCAAATTAACCTCATGTGCAAACAGTCATTCTCTTCGTTATGTTTGCAAATTTTCAAAAATCTTAAAGATATGCAAATGTAGTATTGTTACCCAATGTGTAAATTGTTAATGTATATCTCAGTAAAAGTACATAGAAATATGTCCTCTAAAGTGTAAACCATAAATGCATTTGACTTCAACACCTAAACAGAATTTTTATATGACATTACGATGGCTATGAGCGCAGGCTTTATTCAAAGATCATTCAATTAAGTAACAGTGAGCATGCATTTTCCCATTTTCTATTGTGTCAGTCCTCAAAGTAATCTAGGGAATTCTCACCATAAAAATTTAAATGACTTTGTAAATATTATCTGTACAGTAGAGAGATTCCAGAATAACCATGTCCAAATTTATGGATAGGATATTTTTAGATGTTCTTATTGGTGATTTCTTACAAGCCAAGGGAGGCACCTCATGGCTTTTGCTGCCTGTGGACAGTATGTATGTCTAGCTTTTTTGCCTCTGTTTCCTTAGTTCATGGTGTCTCACACGGTGTCTACCACATGATAGGTGCACAGTCAATATTTATTTAATAAATGGATAAATGGGAGAATGATCTTTAGAGATGAAAGAATAGTGGTTAAGTTTGGGGTCAGTATAAGTGAAATAGTATATAAATAAGAATGTTAATCTCCCTTTATTAACTTGCCAGACAGCCTTAGGGCAAAAGAAAAAAATTCCATATCCTTAAATATTAAGGAATTGCTTGAATTGTGTCATTTATTTTGCTGAAGTGAACTAGATTTTTGGTCTAAGATATCTACTTTCTTAAATGAAGATAAATTATGTATAGCTTATAGAATATTGTCATAGAAGTTAATGATAAAAATATTTTCAACAACAACTGAACCAGCAAAATCCTTGAGAATTTACTGTAGTACTTTCTCATTTTTTGAAAAAGACATTTCAAATAATTTAATTATAAAGCTTCAAATGGCCTAAAGTAGTCTTTCTGCTCATCTCTCCACCACTGTGTAGGGCAGTAAAATAAATACTTTTAAAAGGTACAAATTTCAATTTTTAATGTTGCTAAATTTTTACCATGTAAAATTCATGCAATTTAGAGCCTTGTAATCCTTATTAATACAAAAATTTTCTCTTAGAATCCAGCCCCCAAATTTTTCCACTGACATTAGGATATGAATATCTTTGAAAGTGACAACTATTATAATGTTTTGTCTGTAAGCAAAACAATCTCATTCTGTAAAAAATAAAACAATGAGTTAAAAGCACCCAAATCATATTGCTTGAGATAATCTCAATTAATAAACTGGTGATTGTAAGCACTGCTAATTTTACTCATCTAAATTGGCTCTTTTCCTTTTGGGCTTTTAAGAAATTATCACCAACATGTCACTTATTTTACTTCCACAACTAATCAATCCTGACTCCCTTAACTGTTCTCAAGAGGTACTTTAAGTTTGTTTATTCTTTAGATTTCTTTAAGTTTATTTTTAAGTTTTAACTTTATTTTTCAGATTTTGTATTCCTTTATATGCTGCAAACCTAAGCCATGTTTGAGCAGTTTTCTAAAGAGCACTGTATAGGCTTTAAACAAGTTGTTTTAGTCTAATGAAGACAGTAGTGCGTGAGGTGCCTCTTTGGCTCAGTGGGCTAAGCATCCGACTCTTGAACTCAGCTCAGGTTATAATTTCTTGGGTTTGTGAGACTGAGTCCTGCATTGGGCTTTGCACTGACAGCACAGAGACCACTTAGGATTCTCTCTCCCTCTCTCTCTGCCCCTCCTCTCCTCATGCTTGCTCTCTCCGATAAACAAACACACTTAAAAAAAAAAAAACAGACTGTAATGAAACTCTGGAATAGTGAAAGAGCCAGTATGACAAAATCTGCTTCTATGAATATATGGCACAACAAGCACTCAGTAGGCCATCATATACTTGGCTTGGGTTTCTTCTTGGTCATAGGACTTCAAGAGCAATTTGTTTGGATAAACGTCCCACACAAAATATAATAATAACAATAGAGTAGAACCTTTGAAAATATAGGCTGTCAATAAGAACTATTATTTAATCAACTCAGTATTTTTATTATCTACCCAAACTTGTATGTAGGTATTCCAGGTCAGCTAGATATATATATTTTTTCTTTATGCATTCTCCTCCCTGACTGTTTCATTTTTTGTACATTAACTGATTAATTTTTAAGAGTTATTACCAAAGTGTATATATTAGGGCACTTCCACTTCTATTTAAGTTTAAGAACACAAGTTCATTTAGCTTCATTACAGAATGGATCTGATTAAATTTGGGGAGTAGGATTGGTCCTACCTTTAAGCAGAAAAATATTTTCCCAGGAGATGTAATTGGAGGAAAACAACCTTTCATGCTTGTTTATTAACATGCTTTTAAATAACTGGGGTAAGTCCATGCCACAGAACGCAGAGAAGCAGAGCCGAAATGAAGGGGAAGCATTTGCCTCTGGTGTGAAAATTAAGGAGGTGTTGAAAAACTCAGTAGTCAAGATAAGCAACATTTTAATGTAGTATTTAAAAAATAAAATTAATGAAAATGTATCCCTGATGAATAAAAAATAATTTTAAAGAGAGACAGAATCCACACTGCTTTTTATAAGTACTTCTTTTACTTCAGTTCCAATTTGGGTTCACAGTATTTTATCCTGCTTTTATTATTTTTTTTAATCCTCATTTAATTTTTGCACCCAGAGTAAGTGCCTCACTTACCTTACCCTAGCCCTGTCCGAGCACTGGAGGCTATCCTTTGGTTGTATTGAAAAAAGTAAACATTTAAGAAAATACAGTGAAAATTCAAGCCACATAATGTTTTTTTCCTCTCTGTTGTATCTTTATGATGTACATCTCAAACCCCAAAACTGGAAATTACTTATTAAAAGATATTTACTCTCATCTGGAAACCATCCCTTCAAGCAGATTCTTATTTAATATGTGTGAGAGAGCTGGGGTGCCTGGGTGGTTCAGTCTGTTAAGCGTCCTACTTTGGTTCAGCTCATGATTTTGGTTTGTGACTTCAAGCCTGGAGTCAGGCTCTGTGCTGACAGCTCATAGGCTCTTAGTTTTCTGTGTCTCCCTTCTCTCTGCCTTTCCCCTGCTCCTGCTCTGTCTGTCTCTTTCTGTTTCTCACTCTCAAAAATAAATAAACATTAAAAAATATATATGTGTAAGGGAAGGTCTAGGAATCTGTACTTTAAAATAAATACCAAGTAATTCTGTTGCAGGTTGTCCAAGCATACTTCTTGGAGACATTATTGGCTAGACTCTAACAGCTGTTCACTATTGCTTATATCTCTCTTGACAGAGCAAAATTTTCTTAAGAATAACCACATGGTTTATAAAAAAGAAAAGTAAAGGAGAAGAGAAGAGAAGAGAAAAGAAAAGAAGAGAAGAGAAAAGAAAAGAAACCAAAAGGAAAAGTGGCCAGAAACTGTACCTGGTTATATTCAATGATACCTGTCTCACCTACAATGTGGCATTTTTATGTGTTTTTATGTTTTTGTGGGGCTTTCACAACTATGTAACTTTTATTAGGGTGGGCAGTTTAGAATTAAAGTAGAATCTATTTGGTATTCTAAAAATGATGGGGGGCTGGGTGGCCCAGTCGGTTAAGCGTCCGGCTTCGGCTCAGGTCACGATCTCACGGTTCGTGGGTCCAAGCCCTGCATTGGGCTCTGTGCTGACAGCTAGCTCGGAGCCTGGAGCCTGCTTCAGATTCTGTGTCTCCCCCTCTCTCTGACCCTCCCCTGCTCGCACTGTCTCTGTCTCTCAAAAATAAATAAAAAGCATAAAATAAAATAAAATAAAATAAAATAAAATAAAATAAAATAAAATAATAAAAATGTTAGTAATTGATGAATCCCATGCCTAGTTGATCTGGACTTTAATTTTATATGCCTGGTAGGAAATTTACCATTTGGACTATTTTACATTAAAAAATCTGAATAAGAATATGTTCCATGTGATTTTATAATGTAGATCTACGTGCTTATAAATGTACCTACATCTTATCATGAGAGTCATAATATTTTCTTATAATCTCATGAAGACTAGATGTACATTTTCTAACTTTTACCTCTTTTCATATTGTGTCAGTTTATGAGTGTTATGATAATCATATTCCAGGAACTAGACATACTGAAGCCACCCATACTCTTCACTAACCTACAGATTCCCAAGCCTGTTCCACTATCTAATAACTGGAAGTTTCTAAGAGTGGAGCCTAGGAATCTGTATTTTTAACCTTCTTACCCAAATAATTCTGCTGTATCCTAAACCTTAAACCTTGAGTAATCCTGGATGTTAATCTTTCTGTTTGTGAGATTTATATAAATATAATTATAAATGTAAATGTAAATTCAAATGTAAAAATAAATAAAAGTAATATAAATATAAATATACATGTTTTCATGTAACACATTTATGTTTTCAGTGTGATAGTTTGGTGGAATGATCAATCCTCCAAGCAGCTCTGCCTGTTTGCTAATTGGCCTCCAAATGCACAGAAATGTGTGACTGTTCTTCCCCATTTCATGAATAGCAAGATAACAGAATAGCGTGGTTAATAATAAGAGTTACGGCTGAGAAAAACCTGTAATTCAGATTTCTCTCTGATGCTTTTTCTGAGGCGTTTATGTTTTATGTTTTATGTTGTATCTTTATAGCTGTAAGTGTCGGCATGGGAACTGACATACAGAGCCAGACCGATAATCCATCTGGCTGTATGTAACAGCATTCTTGCTCTAGAAATGAACCTAAGAGGAGGTACAAGAGAGACATATTCTTAATTCTTTTAGTACTAGTATCAATTACTTATAGATTTCCTTCCAGAAGGTAACAATATTTAAATTTTGACCAACTTCATCAACACAAGACCAGTTCCATGAGCACACTGTCAACCTTGGATGATATAAGGGAGCACTTCCATTCATGTATTTCCTTACATGCTCTGCATCATTCCTTCTCCCCTCCATATCTCTCTATCTTTATATTTCTCTCTTTTTCTCTCTTTCTTTCTGTGTCCATTCATCTCCCTAACCTTTGACTATGTCCTCAATCACTTTCTTTTCCAAATTGAAATATCTATTTTACTGGTGAACTTCACATACCAATCAACACACTTAACACACTTTCTGGTGCCAAAGTTTCATATTGCCCTCAGTAAAAAGCATGATCAAAGTTAGTAAATACCATGACTTCAAAATCACATGTTCAGGAACTACTGTCTTCACTGTGGAATTCAAGTTTTCAGAAATCAGGTAGATAAACACACAGAAGTTCCATCTGCATATCAGAGCCTCTATAGCTAAGACAGCAAGCGCACTGGCAAATACTTCTTAATAGCAGTGCTGGCACACTTTTGTTTGGAGCCACAATGTCTTTGCACTATTAAAATTTTACTTGATAATTTTCATGAAGAGGCTTAACAAAATCATAGAAAGAAGAGGATAACCCTAGCACACCAGGGTCTTGTGGTACAAAATAAATGGTGTCATGTAATGCCAGCCCTCATGAATGTGAAAGGAATATAAATGACTCAGAATCACCATGTCCCCATCTTACTTTTTGAAATATTGGTGGCAATTCATTAACTGTCTCACATCAGCAAGAGTTTCTTATTATGAGATATAAAATTGTTCATGACAACATACTGTCATAAGTCATTTATAGAGATACTCAGGATGTCTGATTATTGGATACAGGAAACATATTTAGCCTAATGCATGAATATGACCACATGAGTAATTTTTTAAAATTGTTCAATTACCTAGGAATTTTAGTTACTGCTCTGGATTAAAGATTAACTTCTGAATCCTGGAAATTAGCACCCACTCTATTTAGCAACCACATTAATTTCTCAATGTCCTTGATATCAGGCATTCTGATATTAGTATTCAGAAGGGAACTCAGTGACTTAGAAAATGTACACTAGCCACTGTCACTTTGGTTCTCTCGTCAGGCAGCTTAAAGGATAACTCAGAATCTCCACCCCCAAGAGTGGAGCTTAACTCACACCAGGCTTTCAAAAAAAAAAATGTCCAGTGACTTATTTTATTTTAAGAAAAAAACTATTATTCAAATTCAGATATATGCAAAAATAAGATTAAAAACCTCCATGTTCCTTCACTCAATAATCATCAATTCATAGACAAACTTATTTGGTCTGACCAGTTTCTACCTTATAGTTCCCTACAATTTAAGTTTTGCAGATTTCACCCATGGTTTAATGTAACATGTTTCTGTCTCCTCTGCATCTCATATAAATTAGAGGCGAGATTGAGAGATTTGATTAGACTGAAGTTAGATGGTTTTGAAATACTACTTTATAGGTGGTATTATATATTTTGTTCAAGAGATATGTAAGAGCTGTTTGTCTTTTTTGAGTCATGTTAGCATTTGATGATCATTGCTTAAGTCCGCTGCTTGATTAGCTGTTGTAGAAAAGCAATATCCTAATTCATTCAATATTCATGAATTTAGTAACTGAAATACTCATATAAAGAGAGACTTTTATCAACTATTTGGTTACCATGAATTACAGTTCATATAGGAAAAGCTGAACAAATGCTTATTTCCTTTTTTCTTATGTTTAAAAAATGAGTTAATTTATATCATCATAACATCAACATGTATAATTTTGCTTGTTTAAATTTTGTTTGTATTCAACATCATTGTGATCTGTGTTTAAATATTTTAATAAATTTGTTTTATTGCTGTTATTATGGTTGTCAATGCTCAAGGTTTATCATCTTTGACTACTGAGAGTCTATTTATGTTGGTTAATGATTTTTTCTTCATAACTCTGGTATTGTTATTTTTCTTGTTCCATAAGATTTTCTCATAATATTTTTTTCAAGCAATGATGACAATGGACCAATATGTTATTCCATTATAGGTAGGGAATGGTGATAATATAATTCTAAAATATTTAAGAATGATAATATTCTGATTTTATCATTTCTTCTTCTTTTATTAGTTGAAGATACCCATTCTCCATCAATTCTTTGAATATCTTGATTAATAGTTTGTACTAATATATATATACACTATATATACTAAAATATATTCTTATTTTTTTTAATTTTTAATGTCTTTTATTTATTTTTTGAGAGATAGAGAGAAACAGTGTGAGCAGGGGAGGGTCAGAGAGAGAGGGAGACACAGAATCTGAAGCAGGCTCCAGGCTCTGAGCTAGCTGTCAGCACAGAGCCTGATGCAGGGCTCAAACCTACAAACCATGAGAACATGACCTGAGCTGAGGCCAGACGCTTAACTGACTGAGCTACCCAGACGCCCCTAAAATATATATTTTTAAATATATTTTTATTTTCTGATATTTCATAATATTAGTTGGTTTTCTTTAAAAGGTTTCATAAGTGATTACAGAAGATTAAACCATTGATGATTAATATTTCATCCTACCTGTGTCTACATTCTAGCTATGTTACTTTCCAGTTCATTTTTAATAGAAGCAGAATGTTCTTCTCTTTCTTTACTTTGGGCTCAGTCATGAGACTTACTTTGGCTAAAGACATGTTCGCAGACATGAAGAATTAAGTAACTTGACATATGCTTGTGTAGTTGGGCTTTCTTTCTTGCCTTCTGTCATTGTCATGAGAAAAATATTTTCATCAGTCTGATGCTGACCCAAGGAGATTGAGAGAAATATAGAGAACCCCATCTTTTGTTTGGATTCAAGCCCAGACAAACCCATTCTAGAACACCTGACCTCCAGAAACCCCAGACACATGAGCAAGAATCTATGATTTTTGCTTAAGCCACTGAGTTTGAGGGTGTTTTATTTCATAAGATTAGTAGTGGTAATAGATGAGTGATATAACGACTAGTGAGGATTTTATATTATTGTGACTTGATGGTTCATTTTGTTAGTGGTACTCCTAAATTCTCTAACAAAGGGTCCATGCATTCTCAATCAAGCTTCTTCAATCACAGAAAAGATTACATTCTCAAAAGGAATTAATGAAAGTTTAAATGTTAGTATATTAAATGTAAAAGTTAAATTATAAGCCTGGTAGATTAAAATAAAGCAGAAAATCTATACAACCCTTGTCTACCAAAAGATTTCCCAGAAAACAAAAAGTAAAAAACAAATGGCAGTATGCATAAAAGAAACCTTCATAAGCTGGACTTCATTTAAATAAAAATCTATTCTTTTTAAAGAATTTTTTTTGTTTTTTATTTTTTTTGAGAGACAGAGAAAGACAGCGTGAGCAGGGGAGGGTCAGAGAAAGAGGGAGACACAGAATCTGAAACAGGCTCCAGGCTCTGAGCTAGCTGTCAGCACAGAGCCCGATTTGGGGCTCAAACCCATGAACCGAGAGATCATGACTTGAGCTGAGGCCAGACGCTTAACTGACTGAGCCACCCAGGGGCCCCCAAAATCTGTTCTTTAGAAGATGACACTTAAAAATGAAATTGAAGTCATAGACCATGATAAACTATTTATAAATTTATAATTTATAAAACAGAATTTATAAAACATTTTTACTACTCAAAGTTAAGAATACAAATAACCAATTTAAAACATGTGCAAAAGACTGGAATAACTCTTTTACCAAAGAAAGCATATGAATGGCCAAAGAGCAAATGGAAATATGTTTAACATCATTAGTCCTCAGAGAAATGACAATTAAACCAAATGAGATACCAAAACACCTCCATTATAATGGCTACAATACCAAGTGTTGGAGAGAATGTGAAGCAACTAGAATTGACATACACTATTGGTTGATGTGGAAAGTAGTACAACCACTTTTTTTAAAAAATGCATCATTTTTTTAGCTGCAGGTTTGTACTCCTTGACTCCTTATACACATTTAGCCTTCCCCCAACCTTCTACTTTTGGCTATACCCAAACTGTTCTTTGTATCTAACTAGAAGTTTGGGGGGGGGTGCTTTTTGTGTTTTTTGTTTTCATTTTCGTTTTCATTTAGATTCCACATGTAAGTGAGATCACATAGTATTTGTCCTTCTCTGTCTTATTTCATTTAACATAATGTCCTCAAGGTCCATCCATGTTTCCACAAATGTCAAGATTTCATTCATTTTTTTAAACTGTAGAATGCTCCACGAATTTGTGTGTCATCCTTGCACAAGGCCATCTTAATCTCTGTATCATTACAATTTTAGTATATGTGCTGCCAAAGATAGCACTAGATGTCTTTCTTTGCTAAAACTGAATAATACTCATAAACATATCTCATATAATGTTCATATATATATATGTAACATAGTGACATCCACATATATATGTTTCCATATCTTTTTGGGGGTGCACATATCTTTTTGAATTAGTATTTTTCATTTCTCTGGATAAATACCTAGCAGTGAAATTGATGGATCATATAATAGCTTTATTTTAAATTTTTTGAGAAACCTCCATACTGTTTTCCATAGTGGTTACATCAATTTGCATTCCCACCAGGAGTGCACAAAGGTTCCTTTACTCTACATCTTTGCCAACCCTTGTCATTTTTAATCTTTTGAAAATAGCCATTCTAACAGGTGTCAGGTGATAGCTCATTGTGGTTTTAATTTGCATTTACCCGATGATTGGTGATGTTCAGCATTTTTCATGTACATGTTCAACATCTGTATGTCTTCTTGGAAGAATGTTTATTCAGGTCCTTTGCCCACTTTTTAAGAAATGTTTATTCATTTTTTTAATTTGAGAGAGAGACAGAAAGAGAGAGAGAGGGAGAGAACAAGTAAAGGTAGGGGAAAGAGAGGAGAGCAGAGGATATGAAGCGGGCTTGGTGCTGACAGTAGACAACCCTCTATAGGGCAGCAGACAGCCCTATGTAGGGCTTCAACTCACGAACTTTGAGAACTTGACCTGAGCCTAAGTCAGATGCTTAACCGACTGAGCCATCCAGGCACTCTTCGTCTGCCCACTTTTTAATTTTTAATCTTTCTATTGAGTTGTGTGAGATTTCTTCTGTAGTTTGGATATTAACCCTCTTTCATATATATGATTTTCAAATATTTTCTCCCATTCAATAGGTTGTGTTCTCATTTTGTTAATAGCTTCCTTTGCTGTGTAGAAACTTTAAGTTTGAAGCAGTTCCACTTGTTTATTTTTGTTTTTATTGTCTTTATTTTTTATGTCAAATCCAAAAATCATAAGTAAACTTATTTTTAATTTCTAGGGAATTGGCTATATTAAACTTTTTATGTGATAATCAGGATTCATTTTTAAAAAAATACTTAATAATAGCAAAAAGAATAGTCAACTAAATATTGTAATGAACATTTATTGAATGTATTTTTGTATCCTAGGGCTATTCTAAAAACATAACTTCCATCATCTTTTTTAACCTTTGCAACAGTATTATAAAGTAGATGACATCACCATGTGCTTGGCAGGTCTTGGGCAGAGTACATGCTGGTTAAATACATTTTGAATAGATTACCCCCACTTCATAGATGAAGATGCTGAAGTTTTGAGAGGCTAAGTCACTTGTCAAGGCCCACCCACTGTCAAAGATAGAGCCAGGTCTCAAGTCTTAGACTCATATCAATCTGCAGACAAGATTATACTCTTAGTTCCAAGGCCCACAATCCTTTTCTTGTCTGACAAGCCAAGTAGGCTGCCTTCTCCTCCTCCTCCTCCTCCTCCTCCTCCTCCTCCTCCTCCTCCTCCTCCTTCTTCTTCTTCTTCTTCGGAACACTTATCTATAATCAACAATATGAGAAAAATTTGTTTCTTCCTTTAGAAGAGCAGGTTAACTTCCAGCATTTGCTCTAAAATTGCTGGCCTTGCAAATAGTGTCAAATGTCATTTAGCCACAAGCATTCTACTTAGGCTACACTGCACATATTTTATGAAGTTGTCCCTACTCTTTCTTCAGCCCTTAAATCAGTAGAGAAGGTAAGTTAGGAAACTATTACCAACTGAATGCCAAAATTGAGAAATGGTTAAGAAGTCTATCCTCCTGAAGTGACTGGAGCCATAATAAATTCTTATCATTTTGAAAATGTGGGGTTTGGAATAAGGAAGAGTATAGAGTCAAAAAGTTTGTGTTTGGTTTCCTGTGAGGAAGTCTGGTTGTTTCTGGTTATGAAATTTAATGTATAATTGCAGTAAATCTATGACTATGCAATGTTTGGAAATTGTACTAAGTGAATTGAAGCAGTCTGGACATGTATGATAAAAGTTAGAGATGTAGGGGTGGTTCTGGAACTAGTGCCAGATTCTCCAAAGGAACTCTTTCTCAAAGAATAGAGCGTCTATCTTAGGATATCTATAGGAAGGCATAGTGTTGTAGCTTTATAATTTGAGTGTGTGGGTGTGTGTATGTATAAATTATAAATGTTTTTATTTTAATATATTGTAACAGTGCATATATAAGCTCATAAACATAAAATATGTAAATTTTAGAGACAGTGCTCACACACGATCCAGGTGCTTTCCTACTCATGGCCTCATTATAATTCATATCAACACCCTAGTCTTGATTTCTTTAAAAAAGAAAGTCTTTACTTCACCTCATAATCCCAAAGGACTCTTTTTAACAATATCAAGATTATTTTTATATTTATTAACTTCCCTTGTAAACATTGAATCTAAACATAATCTATGAAAAAATTGGAAATTTTTTGTCAATGAAGTCAGAATGTCAGAATGAGAATGTACATGACAATAGGAAGAAGAGAAAAGGGGCCAATCACTTTTCCCTAATGTGTTTTTTTTCTTTTATGGTAATAACCATTAATAACAAAATACTAAGAATTCATTATTGAGGTATTATTATACTGAAAGGTCTAGCTATTGCCCTGTCTTGAGTTCAGTTATCAATGTATTGCTACATTTTAACAGTAGGAAGTATAGGCTATTTATTACCATTTCATCATTGAATAAGTCAAAGAAATATCAATGTGACCCAGATTAAATAAACAAATCAGTACCCAAAAAGGGCGAGGACACTAAATTTGGAATCCTAGAGAAGAATTCCCTACCTCAGCTCAGATTCTCTTCATTCAGTAAGGAGAAGAAAATTGGCTGTCTCCCCAATAGCCTGTGAAAGGCAAGCTTGGTATCATTGTAATAGACAAGTCTCTCACATTTTAAATTGGTAAAATTTAACAGTTCCACTTGTACCCTCTTCAAATTCTAAAGGAAATATCATTCCACAATGAAATGTTTTGCCTCACATTTGTGTTGGATTTAAAAGCATGTCCTAAGTTTGTTAAAAATTTCAAGATTTCAGGCATGAAGCTGACTCGTACCTATAGGAAATAAATATAAATTCTCAAGGAAAGATTTTGCTTTTATTCCTCTGAATTCATTAGCATAATTTTAGATTAGGGGCGCCTGGGTGGCTCAGTCGTTTAGGCATCTGACTTCGGCTCAGGTCATGATCTTGCAGTCTGGGAGTTCAAGCCCCGCACTGAACTCTGTGCTGACAGTTCAGAGTCGGGAGTCTGCTTTGGATTCTGTGACTCCCTTTCTCTGCCCCTTCCTCGCTCTCTCTCTCAAAAAATTATAAACATCAAAAAATTAAAAATATTAAAAAACCCATAATTTTAGTTTAATAGTAAAGAAACAATAAAGAGCATTTTGGCTCATTTGTTCATTTTATAAAATTCAAATAATTGTTTTTCATTATAACATATACCAATCACATATCCCAGAATTAACTTATAGGTTCTTTTTAAGTTTATTGATTTCTTTTGAGAGAGAGAGAGAGAGAGAGAGAGAGAGAGAGAGAGTGTGTGTGTGTGTGTGTGTGTGTGTGTGTGTGTGTGTGTGTGTGCGCGCGCGCATGCGTGTGAGTGGGAGAGGAGCAAAAAGAGGGGAAGAAATAGAATCCCAAGCAGTCTCCGCGCTATCAGCACAGAGCCCAATGTGGGGCTCAAATGCACCAACTGTAAATCATGACCTGAGCCTAAATCAAGAGTCAACCCTTAACTGACTGAGCCACCCAAATGCTCCAACTTATAATTTTGTAATATCCCTGAGATCTCCTTTGTAGATATCATTAAGTTATAAAAGTAAGACAAAGTTCTTATCTGAGGACAAAATATAGCTACTTACTGGAGTGGTATAATACTAACAAATAGGCAGGATAATTTAAAACTCATTTTGAATAACAAATATTATACCATACTCTGCATTTTCATTGTTTGCCTTGTCTTCCTGGTGCTAGCTTATATTGTGGGAGTAGAATGAATAATGTCAGCAGGCATAATGAAGTGTACTTTTCCAAGAGTAATCATCACACTCATTCTTGATTTAAATAAAAAATTTGTTTAAGTTCTTAAATGAATGTATTTAAGAATCATCTGGGTAGCAAGTTCGAAATGTAGATTTCCAGGCTCCATGCCCATAAATGTTGTGTAGAGGGGCAGGAACATGAATTTTAAAATAATGTATACCCCAGTGATAAAAAAGAAGGTCCAGCCCACATATAAGAGTTATTGTCTTAAGGCTTCCTCCAATCCTGAATCTCTTTTTCTCCTATGACTGCTAGCAATGGAACACACTTGGCATGAATAGGTAAGCCGTATTCTCCTGGGTGTTATTGCTCCATTTATAGAACCTGTTAAGATTTATCCAGTACAGAGATGGCAGAGGGATGATACAAACTGAGGAGCTTTGCAGAGTCATTCCAAGTTCCATATCTTTTAAATAAAACTGATAAATTATACGCAATTCATAAGAATTCATTGCCCTGTAAGATTTTCAGTTTAATATCCAAATAAAAAGAGGCCTCTTTATAGCAAGTTTATTTAATAAGGACGAGTTTTTCTCTAACGTTGCACAAACAGAAATGACTTCTTTTACTGTCATTTTCACACATTTTACCAGAATTAAGTGGAATAATTGCTCACACTAATAAGGAGACATGCATAAAGATTGTATAAAATTCTTATTTAAAATTAAGAATCTCTCTTTAGCAGCAGTGCCCAAAGGAAAAAAAAATCACCCCATGTCTAGTAAAAAAAAAAAATCCTAGAATCATTTCAAGCACAAAAACATGTCTAGCTCTTGAGAAAAAAATTGACAGTAGCCATAAGGAAGGAAGTTAAACATATTTCTTTCCCAAAATATAACTACCCAATTATAGCAGCTGAGAGACAGAATGGCATTCCCACTACTTCTTCAACAATTGTCATTCTACGTCATACAGAAGCTTCTTACTTGAATGAGGTACAATTGCCTGTGGCTAGAGATGAGTGTGAAGCCAAAAATATTTCTATTGGATCTGCCTGCTAGCGCAAGCCATGGGCTTTCCTGCACAGCACAACAGTTCTAGAGAAACTCCTGGCACATAATCTTTTTCTGAAGGCAGGCTCTTTATCAGGTACTCGATGAACTACAATAACTTACCCTGTTCCCTTTCATGTGAATTTGAACTAATAACATTAAAAAGTGAGATTTTAAAAGATTTAATTTAAAAACTAAAATTGTTTTAATGCCAAACAACCTAAAGAAACAGGAATTTAACTCAGGAAAACCAGATTCTAGTTACATGCATGGGTGTATATTTATACATATCTACATATTATATATAACATATAATAAATGTATTACTATTTTAATTTTTTAATTGAAGGATAACAAATCTATAGTAAAGCACACAAAGTTACCTAACTTTCAATGTTCTGTTTAATCATGTTTACACATTTTTAACATTTTAATATTAGAAGGTAGTAATTTTTGTGTCCATGAACTGGATGAATAATATTTTTGTAACATTTTATTATTTATGTCATTAATTTTGCCTGTTTTTGAACTCCATATAAATAGAATTACAAACTATATACTAGTTTGTGTCTAAGTTGTTTTACTTAACAAAATACTGCTAGGATTCATTATGATGTTTAGTGTATCAGTATTTCATCTTTTTATTGTTGTATTATATTTCATTTATAAATTTACCAGTTTGTTCATTTTCTTACTGAAGAAACTTCCACTTTGGGGATTATGAATATAACTGCTTTGAACATTTTTGCACATGGTTCTTTGGGAAATATGTACTAACTTCTTTTGGACTTATACTTTGGAATAATACAAGTACTTGGTTATTGGGTTTAGTTTCAAACATTTTTTTCCCAAGTGGATCAGGTTAGTCCAGGTTTTTCTAGAGTTAGACATTAAAATGGAACTAAACATACAAAGATTTTATTAGGGAAAGCACCTGTGAGAGAAAATAGAGAACGCAAACGAGGGAAGTCTGAGAGACCTATCACAGGGCAATGCCAATCTGAGCACCTCATGAAGGAAAGGAAGAAGGGAGACTGGGTGAATATAAACCTCAGGACTGGGTAGTAACCAACTCGGGGGGTTTTGGTAGGGCAATCGGGGAGGCTTCCAGGAGCTGGGGGATTGGAGGGCACATTCTTATGGCTCCCATACATTCTGTAGAGAAAAATATGAGAATTCTGGTTGTCTAATCGTTTCATCAACGTTTGGCATTGTCAGTCTTTAATTTTAGACCTATGGCGAGAGTGCAGTGGAATCTCACTGTGGTTTTGATTTGTGTTTTCCTGATGAGTAAAGATGTTGATTACTTTTTCAAATGCTTACTGGCTGCTTTGCTTTCCTTTCTTGTGAAGTTCCTTGAAGTCAAATATTTTGTCCATTTTTTAGATTATATTGTATACTTTTTTCTTGCTTATTTGTGGGAGTTTTCATATGTTCTGGATACGAATGCTTTGTTGGCTCTATATCTCTATATCTATATATAACCTATGTATCTTATCTATCATGTCTCTATTTACTTTTCATAACTGCATTTTTGATAACTGGCATTCTAAAGTTTGATTAAGTCCTATCCTTTAATTTTGATTAAGTCCACACCTTCCTTTAATTGTTAGTACTTGGTTTCAATTTTTTTTGGTCTATACCAAAGTCATGAGGATTTTCTCCTATGTTTTCTCCTAGAATCTATGTAATTTTGTTTCATACTTATATATTAAACTAATAAGAAATTAACTTTTGATTACATATAAGTTAGGGGGTTAAGATTTATTTTCCCTATGGATATCTAATTGTCTCAGCACCATTTATTGAAAATGAAACAAAACAAAACATATTCTCCCTACTGAAATTCATTAGCACTTTTGCTTTAAACCAAGTACGCATTTATTTAGTAAATGCTTTATACTGATCTTTCTATAAATAATTCATTTATTCTGTACTAAAAAAATAGAAAGTAAATTCTACCACACCCACTTTATGAAAAAACTGAAGCACAGAGAGGAAGAAACAAGTTAAGTGACCTCACTTAGCTAATATGTAGCAAAGCCAGAATTCAAACATAGCCATTCCAACTCCAAGATCTATGTGCCTAATCTTTGGGTGGCCTGAATTATAAAATGTATGAAAATTCACATAATTGGTTATTTTAAATTATCTAGGTATGGTTTATGTGGTTATTTCGTGTGGTAACTGATGAGTTTACAAGTTATATGGTATTTTACCTGACATTAAATTATACTAATCTAAACAAGGTGCCTAACTTCTCTGAATTTTAAAAGGTATAAAAACATTAATGATTCCTTATTAAAATAGTATAAAATGTTCTCCAAAATTAACAAATTTAAAATAATACGGAGAAGTTCGTAAGTGTAAAATGGCATATGACGTTGCACCATTTAAGAATGAGGGCAGCATTAAAGCAACCAAAATTTTTCAAATATCTCCAAAGAATTAGTATTGAGCACCCACAATATCAACAACAGGAAATAGACACTGACAAAGCATGTGTCCTTATCGCAAGAAACTTATGAATCCATGAAATAATATTTTACATAATCAGCCATACTGCATGTCTAAATTAGTTTGGGATATCAATGGTAACCAGGAAGCAAAGATTTCAGGCCAAAGTGAATACCTTTCTACCCAAGGGCAGGGACTAGCACCTTAGGAAGAAGAATTCTGGCTTAAAAGGGTACATTATATCACTTGAGAAGGAGGAAGTGGTTAACAGTTCTTCACAGGGAGTTAAAGTGAAGAAATAGGCCTTTCCACACCCCTGCAGCTTAATCTTTTAATAATATTTATTATATTCTAAATATAAAATTAATATATGTCTCATATATAATCATGTAAATATAAGCATAAAGAAGAAAATAATAAATAGTTGTATGTAAACCCTTTTACTGTCACTCCTTTGTTGTATTTTATTCTAGCAATTATACGGTAATATTTATATTTATTTATGTGCATACATACATATTTATACATATATGCACATATATACATATATATCCCGTTTTAAAAAGAAAATGGATAAATACTTTATATATAGCTAGAATCTGGTTTATTTTCACTTACTATATTTCATAATCATAAACTTCAAAAATGAGTTTTTAAAATAAGCATATGATAGAACATTATATAGTTCCAATCTAATCTTTAACAATATGCTTTCACGGTTTCTATTAAAGTCCTATAAATTCTCAGAATTTTAGACTCCCACACATTCCAAACAAAATGCCTTCTAATGTAAATGATTTACAGAGTATTCATATATCCTCATTAGTATAACAATCAAACCTACACAAAAATAAAGCAGTCCTATGTCATGGGCCCGCGCAGAATTTATTAACCTGTGAAACCACACGAGAACTTATTATAGTTCAGAAATGTATATTTTTCTACCACAGTGATTCCCAACATGGTGTCTCTGATCTCATAGGGGTCCATGAAATAGCAATGACAGCCTTTGAGCTATTTCCAGTATTTCAAAGAGCTGAATATGAATCATATATTTATCTACAACAAAGCAAAATGCCAAAATGGCAGCAATTGTGCAATATTCATATGGTAACACTGGCTATCTAACAGTAATCCGAAGATCTGATTGACTGCCACCTCTTTTTGATTAACTGAAAAAGGAAAATGAGTTAACTATTAGTACATAAATTTATTGTCTTGTGAATAAAAACTTTTAAATATGGTAGATGGGCAGGTATTCTCTTTTTTAAAAAAAAAAATGTGTTATCAGTGGTGAAGTAGTCTGAAGAGTAAAGTTCAAACCATATCTTCCCACATCTCATTGACTTTAAGGACCATTAATTATAAGCTACATTCTGATAGCAGAAATGGTCACATGTAAAAAAAAAAAAGCTGAAAACAATTGTCAGATATTTTTAATTATGAGTCACATCTTGGTTTCAAAGATGAAAAACGTATGGCCTAGAAATTAAAGTTAATATCTATACTTTCCATGTAGTTAGAACAGTAACTTTATTGAAACTATACATGTATCATAGAACTAAACTAATGAACTAAATATATCAAATGGCAGTAAAACTCTCAAAATCGCAAGTTTAATTAACAGAATAAATGGATTAGCATAGTAAAGCTTTGGGGTTCTTCCTTTTGAAGTCCGCCTCGCATGGATGTCATCTTAGCTAACTTAACCTCACTATAAAAGCAGCTTGATTAAATGCCTTGCAGGGAGGGGGACAAACACTAGGAGCCCCTGTAACTGGGCTATTTTATTTCTAGTAGATTTAAAAAATATATATTTATTTAAATTCAAGTTAGTTAACATACAGTATAATCTTGGTTTCAGGAGTAGAACCCAGTGATTCATCACTTAACAAGGGCCCTCCTTATGCCCATCACCCATTTAGTCAATTTCTCACTCAGCTTCCTTCCAGCAACTCTCAGTTTGTCCTCTGGATTTAAGAGTTTCTTGTGGTTTGCCTTCCTCTCTGTTTTTATCTTCTTTTTCCTTCCTTTCCCCTATGCTCATCTGTTTTGTTTCTTAAATTTCACATATGAGTGAAATCATGATATTTGTCTTTCTCTGACTGACTTATTTTGCTTAGCATAATACACTCTAGTTCCTTCCATATTGTTATAAATGACAATATTTCATTCTTTTTGATTGCCGAGTAATATGCCATCACACACACACACACACACACACACACACACACACACACACGTATATATATCTCACATCTTTTTTATCCATTCATCAGTCAATGGACATTTGGACTCTTTTCATAATTTGGCTATTGTTGATAGTTGATGCATGCCAACAATGTTGCTTTTCCAATGAATATGCCTTATGTTTTTATCACTAGAGTTATTGAGAAGATTAAAATATGTGTTTATGGACATGTTTATACATCATTTCTTCCACTTGATGAATAAAGAGTCTGCAGCTCAGAGAAAACGAAACTTTCCCAAGTTTACCCAGCTACTTAATTCTCAAGTATTGAATAATTTTGCCTAATCTATATATTTCTGAATGCCTTTTACTTATTACTTAATAAACGTATTCTTTCAATAAAATACTACAGAATTCCTCTAGCAAAATAAATTAAATTATTAAAAGCAGGAATACATTCCTTTAATAACAACAACAGAAGGATAATGCTGTTTAATTTAATCCACTTATTTGGTATATGGAGCTTTCTGACACCTACTCAGTATTGTTGATTTATGTGTATTTAGCAATATCAACTTAACTTTTTTAGGCTTTTGTTTTATTTTTGTTTGCTTTGTTTTGTTTTGCTTTACTGCCTCTAACAGCCTAAATTTCCCATTTCAGCCGCAATATCATAGATTTAATATGGGATTGTGATGGGTCCTAGTCCTACCACCAATTGGGTCAATTTTAGATAGTGAAGTAGGTCATTAGATAATTTTTCTACAAGATAACCACACATTTTAATTGGCATGGTGGTTATGTCCATTTAATTTTTACCTCCAATGTATGCAACTTTTGGTATTGAAATGTGAAAATTAAAATTATTTAAATGTATTATTGCTCTTTTCTTAATTGAGGAATCTAATTTCTCAGTCTCATTCATTGGCACATTACCTTTGGTTGGAATATCTATTCCCTCTTGTGTAGCTTGAAAATATCATTTCATTCATGTAATGGTTGCCTCATAGGATGAATTTGGAAGTTTTTTTTTCTCTCTTCTTTTTTTGAAATTGTTTGAGGAGAACAGGTATTAATTCTTCTTTAGATGTCTGGTAGAGTTCACTTGTGAATCTGTCTCGTCCTGAACTTTTATTTTTTGATTTCTGATTCAATTTTATTACTTGTAATTAATCATTCAGACTTTCTATTTCATCCTGGTTCAGTTTGGAAAGATTGTATGCTTCTAGGAACTTAACCATTTCTTCTAGGTGGTCCAATTTGTTCGCATACAGTTTTTCATAGTATTTTCTTATAACCCTTTGTATTTCTGTAGCATCAGATGTTAGATACTTCTCCTCTCTTGTTTATGATTTTATTTACTTATTTTTTTCTCTTTTTTTCTTGATGAATCTGGATAAGTGTTTATCAGGTATTTTTAGTATTTTATTTTGTTTTGTTTTATTTTGTTTTATTTATTTTTTGAGAGAGGGGGCACAAGTCAGGAAGAACAGAGACAGGGGGCAGAGGATTCAAATCAGGCTCTACACTGACAGGGTAAAACCAGTTAGCCCAATGTGGGGCTCATACTCACAAACGGTGAGATCATGACTGGAGCCAAAGTTGAACATTCAGTTGACTGAGCTACCAAGGGACCCTCCCATCCACCTTTTAAAAAATCTTTTAAAAGAAACAGCTCTTGGTTTTGTTGATTTTTTTTCTACTGCTCTTTTTAAGTCTCCACATCATTTATTTCTGCTTTGATCTTTATTATTTCTTTTCTTCTTTTAGAAGACATATGTATCCCATGTTTATTGTAGCATTATTCACAATGGCCAAGACATGGAAGGAACCTAAGTGTCCATCAACACATGAATGGATAAGAGAAATATGGTATATATAAACATATAACATATAAACATACACATATATATACCACATATATATAATGCAATAGTACACAGCCATAAAAAAGGATGAGATAGTGTCATTTGAAACAATATGGATAGACCTAGAGGGTATTATGCAGAGAGAAATAAGTCAGAATGAGAAAGATAAATACCATATGATTTCATTCATAAATGGAATCTAAAACATGAATAAACAAAAAGCAGAATCAGAATTATAACAGGGAACAAACTGATGGTTGTTCGTAGGTCCCAATAGGTTGTTTTATTAGGCCCTAAAAAAATTGAGCCTCTTTTCATACTCAAAAGAGTACTGGTTTCTTTAATCAAAACTATATTTGCTCTATTTCTAGTACAGCTATTAGCTAATATTAAGAAAACCGAGTAATTCTAGGTTTCTTGGTATTCATGGGCCTAGCAGTTTAGCTAGCTTATAATGGAAATTAACAAGTATTCATTTAATGAATACGAGAATCAATTATTTAAATTTCATTGAATTAGATAGTGATTAAATTTCATTGAATTAGATAGTGTTTAATAACAAAGCATATGTTGTATAATAAACAGATCAGTTATAATTATGTAATTAGAGAATAATATATGACATAGCATAATTATATAATAATACTAAGATAACATAATTAGATAATAACTAACAAGTAGAAGGCATGATGTATATGCTTATATACATATATATAAACCACAGGACAATGCTTGCCAAAGCATATTTAGGGAGAGAGTAACTATTGGAAAAAGAGTCCTGTAAGTCTTTATAATGGAAATGCCATTTGAGATGGCTCTTGGGAATGAAATGATATTTTCAAGGTACACAAGAAGGAATAGATATTCCAACCAAAGGTAATGTGCCAATGAATGAGACTGAGAAATTAGATTCCTCAATTAAGAAAAGAGCAATAACACATTTAAATAATTTTAATTTTCACATTTTAATACCAAAAGTTGCATACATTTTTTTTAAATCAGCATGAGATCTAGTTGTTTTATCCAATAATAGGATAAATAGTAAGTGGATAGGTGCCGCAGCAAGGTAAGTAACTTGGAATTCGATCATATTGTGTGTTAAATGCTAGGCTAACAGGCTTGGAATTCATTCTATAAACTAGTAGGAACAAAATAGTGTTTTTCAGACAGGAAGCAATAGGGACTTTTTAAGGTAACTCGAGTATCAGAGTCAAGAGTTGGGTAAAGTGTAGAGAAACGAGACTGGGGAACCAGTGGAAGTATATTACAACAGTCTTTGGAAGAAGTAAAACCTGGTAATGGAAAAAGAATGGAGAAGATGAGTTACAGACACTGTGATGTCGAATCCTGGAATTTAGGAAGTGGTTTGATGTGGAAACTTGAGGAGAAAGGAGGAGTTGAGGAGATAATGCTCAGGTTTCTGATTTTGGCAACTAGATGTCGAAAGGCACAATTAACCAATAAGGAAAACACTAGGAGAAAAAGATGATGGGGTGGGGATTTATAAAGCACATACCAAATGTTTAAATTTTAAAGTTTTGGTGGAAATTAGTAAATAATCCCATAACACTAAATATTCCATAATACTAGTTTGGCCTCAGAAGAGACATCAAGGTAGGAGACAAAGATTTGGGTGTCACTTATAGGAAAGTATTGAAAGTGTGGGTGGGTATAGGTGACACCTCCTGGAGAAAGTGCAAGAGTAAGCCACAAAGTTCAGGGATAATACTCTGAAAGACTCATTTCTGAAATTGATAGAACAGCTGTTGAAGGCATCAAAGGAAGCTGGAGGAAAGGAACTAGTGGGTCCACAAATGCCCAAAGGTAAAGGAAGTTAATGACAAGAGCAATAAAAAAAAATTGAGTGTTTTCTGAGGAATCAACTGAAATGAAGAATTAACTCAGATAATTAACCTAGAAGGTTGGTGATGACATCTATACAGATTTTTTTTCCTCCCACTGTTAAAAGCACAGACACTTGAGCAGTGAATACAAGGAGAGAGAGAAAATGGAAAATCTGAATTTTCACCCTCAAATCATTTAGATGTGACAGCAAGCAAAGTGATAGTGCAGTAACCATATGCTGATAAAGGATTAGAGCAGGGTTTATATGGGCATTTGGGGATGGAAACTATGGACTTATTTATTAACTAAGAACAAATAACTGAATGAGGAGAGATGAAGATTCACAAGAATGAAGGAAACATTACTGGGATGGTTTTAGAGGGAAGAACATGGGGTGGAATTAGAGCAAAGTGAAGGGATTAGCCTGAGAACAAGAGATCTTTTTCTCAGATAAAATTCGGAGGTCAAGGAGAAAGGGCATGGTGCTATAAATGTGTATTGGGCATGAAGTGGAGAAGCTGAGGGTTTTGTGGCTAGTGCTTTTACTTTTCATTAAAGATATTCTGTTCACATCTACCCTTGTTTTTATAGACCATTCATTTCCAAACTACGTTATAAACTAAAAGGAGAAATCTAAGAGCTTTCACAACTCTTTCAGAGATTTCCCAGGTACTCTATAAATTTCTGAATACTTAAATGCTTACTAAAAAATGTAATAAAATTGAAGTAACAAATACATGCTTTTAGGACACATGCGCCCCAATGTTTATAGCAGCGCTATCAACAATAGCCAAAGAATGGAAAGAACACAAATGTCCATCAATGGATGAATGGATAAAGATGTGGTATATATATATGTGTGTGTGTAATGGAGTAATACTTGACAATCAAAAAAAATGAAATCTTGCCATTTGCAACAATGTGGATGGAATTACAGGGTATTATGCTAAGTGAAATGAGTCAGAGAAAGACAAATATCATATGACTTCACTCATATGAGGACTTTAAGATACAAAACAGATGAACATAAGGGAAGGGAAGCAAAAATATTATAAAAACAGGGTGGAGGACAAAACATAAGAGACTCAAATATGGAGAACAGAGAGTTACTGGAGGAGTTGTGGAAGGAGGGGATGAGTTAAATCAGTAAGGGGCCTTAAGGAATCTACTTCTGAAATTATTGTTGCACTACATGCTAACTAACTTGGATATAAATTTTAAAAATAAATTAAATTTTAAAAAGTAGCTCCCCCCCAAAATCCCAAATACATGCTTTTATACAACATATATTTCACATGAGTTTGTAATAAAGATCATTACATAGAAGGCCACTATGATATTCACTTAACAATCAAACTAACTTTTCCCCCTTCTGCATTTCTTTTTTTTTTAATTTTTTCAATGTTTTTATTTATTTTTGAGAGAGTGACAGAGAGACAGCATGAGCAGGGGAGGGTCAGAGAGAGAAGGAGTCACAGGATCTGAAGACAGGCTTCAGGCTCTGAGCTGTCAACACAGAGTCCACTGTGGGGCTCAAACCCACGAACAGTGAGATCATAACCTGAGCCGAAGTTGGGCACTTAACCGACTGAGCCACCCAGGCGCCTCCTCCCTTCTGCATTTCTGTTATCATAAGAGAGTTCTGACATTATAAGGTGAGAATTTTGTTTGAAAAGTTAATATCTGTAACAACTTCAGTACATGAGCCAAAATTTTGCAATATTGGACAACCAAAGAAAAAAATGGTAAAACAATATTAAAAACATTGAGGCTGAATAAGACTGAACCACAAACATAACATACATTTTTGTTCTTCAACCAGCTTTAGTATTTTTTATGACTGACTTTAGAATCATTTGAGTTAACATTTATAATGATAAGATACTTTTTTATGTCTTTTATATTGTGTTCTTGTGAGATTGAAAAGTAACTTGAAAATTACTATGTTAGAATATACATATGCATGGATATAACATGCCAGGATTTTCTATATGCTGCCCTGTTTTCTTGATAATATTGATAAGAATTATTCTCTTGAAAAGGGATGCATAGGTAGAGATACTCAAAGCAAATAAACAAATAAGTGCCTCACCTTATGTCTATAAGTTTCACAGAGACCTAGTAGATTTTAGGGGGTTGAAAATAAGCGATGGGTGAATCGTGTAATGGGGAGAGATGCCATCCATTCAAGAAAATGGTCTATTCCTACACCCATTCTTTCTACATATATTGTTCAATTTATCAAAAGTTCTAACATGAATCTTCATGAAACTGAATCTTTGGTGTGTATTTTTAAATTTTAAGTTTCTTCATATTTTTTATCTTTTCAACCTCAAGTCCATCTTCCAGAGATTTCAAGGTTAGTCAAAGCTGTAACAAATAAAACTGGGCTTTCAATCTTCCTCTGTAAATATTATTCAGGGGGTAAGCTTTACTTTTGTTTTCAAATGATAATTTAATGTCACAGGAAACAGTGGTCCTTAACACTCATTCTACAGCATAATAATCTTGATTGTGGTATAAAACTTACTTATATATTGTGATAACTTGATTCAAAGGATACCCTTTTCTCATCTTTTATACATTTTTTAAATAAAAGAGATTATCCAATCATTTTATTATTATGTAGAATACTTCTGTCAAGGAAATAAGGATGAGATAACTTCCTACTACCATGCTCTTTCTATATTGCAATGTCTCCTTAATCAATATGTCAGATAGAACATAACAAAAACTATGAGTACAGCAAACAAAGCTAGGCTATCATTACTTTACTTCAAATCCAAAGTGTAGCTCTGAATGAGCTTTTATGGAGATTTTCAGAAATGCATATAACTTTGTAATTTCTGTGTCAAAAGTTCTCTTGAGTTCATTCACTATGAATTTAAGCAAGGAAAATAAAGGAAGTTTAATATTGAGTGAAGTAGCAAAATTATCAAGAGAGGCAATAAAGAATTTTTGGGAGCCTTTGTATATAAACAGACTAAATGATTAACTATATATTGTCAGAGGATGTTTCAGAATTCTACAGAAATAAGATGTTTGAAATATGTGTATAATATAGCATGTAATGTCTTTTCACACTACATATATTTACAGTTACATAGTTTTTCTCCATTCTGTTTTCTATATGATGCATATTTTTATGCCATAACTTGAAATAAGGGCTTATCTCCTGGCTTCATATTGAAGAAATAGTGTATGTATATATGTATATATGTGTGTATGTATATATTTTTTCTTCTCTTTGAATATCATTGCTCATAAGATGCTTTGAATAACATCCATATGTCCAGAATTATTAACATATCTCCTTAAATTTCCATGGTGACAAACATGTTATGATTTGTTAAAACCTGAACACTCCAATTTCCCCCAAATCTGTTCCATCCAACCTCTTGCCCATGTCAATAATCCCCACTCCAATGTTGTTTCTTCCTTAAAAACATCTTAAGAGTTTACTCTCTTCTCTCCTTCTCAGTAGCATTGCCTAAATTCAACTCCCCTGGGGCACCGTCCTCCACACAATGCTCTCATTGTTACCCTTTGAACTCAAAATCTGATCATGCCATCCCATGCTCAGAAACTTGATCAGGGTGTCTGAGTAGCTCAGTCTGTTGAGTCTCAGACTTCAGCTCAGTTCATGGGTTCAAGGCCTACATCAGTCTCTGTGCTGACAGCTCAGAGCCTGGAGCTGGGTCTGGATTCTCTGTCCATCCGTCTGTCTGTCTGTCTGTCTGTCTCTTTCTTTCTCTCTCTCTGCCCCTCCCTGGTTCACATTCTGTCTGTCTGTCTCTCTCAAAAATAAGTAAACATTAAAAAATATAAAGAAAAACCTCTCTTGATTATTGCAGTAATAATTCACATTTCTTGGGCATTTATTATTTGCTCCACTTTTCTCACTGCCTTATGTGAATTCATTCAACCATCTCTCACTAGGTACTTATCTTCCTTTTTCCAGGATAGGAAATCAAGGCATAGAGCAGCTAAGCACCTTTTTCAACTTCATTTCAACTTCATATTTCTTTTTTTTAATATTTATTTATTTTGAGAAAGTGAGAGTGCACACGAGCAGGGGAGAGGCAGAGAGAGGGAGGGAGATAATCCCAAGCAGGCAATGTGCTGTCAATGAGGACCTGGACCCTGGGCTCAATCTCATGAGAATTGTGAGATCTCATGACCTGAACTAATCAAGAGTCAGACACTTAACTGAGCCACCCAGGTGCCCCTCAATTTCACATTTCTAATGAATGGCAGAGTCAGGATTCAAACTCAAGCAGTGTGACTTTTGACACTGTTGTAAGCCTCTTCTGCACAATGTCCTTCATAAGCATCCTCCTTTCAACACACTAGAAATTTAATTACATGAAGCTACTGGTATCTTCTGCATATCACCATGTACTTATTGCTTCAGGGAACACAGATAGACTCCCAATTCCCAGCAGTTGCATTTCTTGGCTTGAATATCTTACTTGGTTCTACAGCCTGCTTTGTTGCCTGCTCAGTAGCTCGGAAGTACCAGTGAGTTATTGCCTACCTTCAACCAATGATCAAAGGGAGTTGGCATATACATACTCCCGTCTCATTTGCCTGCCCAAGGGGAATAATGCCCAGACCTGTATTTTACATTGGCTTCAGAGCTCTCCAATAGGATTAAGGGGATTAAATGTTATAATGTTTTATAATAAGCCCTTGATTGTTTACCTTTCTTCTTACCTACCTCCCTTACTCTCCTAAGGGTTTTTCAGCATTCATCTACAAAATAAACTAAATGCACTTCCATCTTTTCCAGTACCATTTCTGGTAGAACTAAAACAAAATACATGGCATGAACTTTAGAATCTGGATTCCTGCCCTTTATCCCCTACCAAGTCTCCCATCTTCCTCCCAAAATTCTGACATACACCAATACATTTAATCTCAAGCTTATCATATTGTCTCAATCTACCATGATATTGCAGAGTTCAGACCTTCCGCATGGAAGAGTCATTCCTTCCTAACCTGCCTGTGAAATTCTAGTTCATCTTTATCATCACTTTAGAGCTAAAATGCCGACTCTGATACTGTAAAACTTTTCCTGATGCCCAAGGAAATGTAGAGTGCATTTGCCTCTGCTGGTGTACTTGTATTCCATCACCATGACAATCATCTCCATTGTTTTAAGTAGACCTGCCTCTGTCCCCACAAGTATCTAGACACCTTGATGACATGAAATGGATCGTGACATATCTATATCCCTGACACCCAGCGTAGGCACTTAGTAAACATTTATCAAAAAAATAGGTGAATGAAGCATTTGGTTCCATCTTTAAATATTTTGATATATAAAATAATATTTAAACATTTTTCTTATATTTTGTTTTATAATTTAATGACCAAAAGATTTTGTAAGTCCAGCAAGCCTAATCTTTTTTAAGAATATTTAACGTTTGTTTAGTTTTGAAAGAGAGAGTGAGAGAGCAAGAGTGAGAGTGAGCGAGTGAGGGATGTTCACAAACTGGGGAGGGGCAGAGGGAGAGGGAGACACAGAATCTGAAACAGGCCCCAGTTTCAAGCTGTCAGCACAGAGCCTGATGCAGGGCTCAAACTCCCAAACTGCGAGATCATGACCTGAGCCAAAGTTGGATGCCAACTGACTGAGACACCTAGGTGCCCCATCCCCTCCAAGCAAGCGTAAGCTTATGGGTAAAGCTTGACATTAACTACAGATTCTTGACCAAATGTCAATGTTACAAATGCTATAAAGCTATCTACATATTATGATATTTAAGCAAAATAAATTTATAAATAACTATGATAGTATTTTAAATGGAATTTTAGAAGTTCAATAAAAGTAATTTTATGTTATCACAGTGAGCCAGGGTCTTAATAATTTGAGAGAACTATATTCTATTATTTTTACAATTTTATTATCAAATTTTTTCATGAAATGTAAGAAAACATAAAACCATTTTTTAATAGCACTAGTACTAAATGTATTCCCTAGATGTGGTACCAAAACAATTCTTCAGATAATTTATTAAAGATAAATTAATATTATTATGAGCTAAAATTTTGTTTGAATGACTCTCAGTCGATTTATCATTTGAATTTCATTTAAAATCAGATGTTGCGCTTTCTCCCCATCAATTTACCTTTCACTTAGGCTACTCCAAATTTAGTTTTTATTTATAGAGTATAACTGCTTTAGGTATTTTTTTAAAAAAACTGTATTCCAGTTTTCCATTCCTAGGTAGTTTATCCTTACCTCTAAGAATAAGTCCTGATAAAGAATTGTGGAGAAAAAAGAGACACCTTGGGTATACATATGCCCCAGGCAGCAAAAGAACCCAATACTTTTTCTTCTGGATAAGCCTAACATTGTGTCACAGCTGATATTTTAAACATGATTTTGAGATTGAGAATTGAGTTTAGTTCCCTCAGTGACACTAAGTCATACTCTCTCTTCCAGCTATTTGTGTATCTGGCTTTTACATCTAACACTTTTCCCGACTTTCCATTCGTGAAGAGAATGGTTAAGATGAATTCAAGTCCAGAAATTCAAAATTATGGTTCCCAAAGCAAGTGTGACTCAGCCAGGTTGTGAATTAAGGCAATAAAGCAAATGCCTATGTTCAAATTTTATTTTTATTCATTTCAAAAATGTTATTCCCTGGAATGGCCGCATGAGACAGGCACCTCGAAGTGATTCGCTTCAGCAAACTTCTTATCCATCTGGTGATCTCTAGAATGAAAATGGAATTGGCACAAGCGATAGAAATCCAGTTAACAGAATAGGCCAATTCCCTTTTTGCCTAAAGTGCATATACTCTTCCTATGGGTTGGAATACTTTTATCGTTCTTCACTCTTAATAGATCCAATCCTTGCTCTCAGTCTTTCAGATCTCAATATACCCATAGTTCCTTAGCCAATGCTCCCAGTTTATGTGAAATCATAACTACCAAAACATCTACTTCATAATACTTTTTATTGCTGCTTAAACAAATAGTATAATTATTTGTATATTTTATAATAAAATTGTTTCTGATAAATCATTTTAACTTAATGGACTAATGTGGCAAATCAATTGATTATCACTTTTACTGAATGTTCACCAAATACCATATGAGTTTTTGAATTCTATGCTAAGCACTGGGCATACAGAAGTATAAAATATGGTTTCTGATCTCCAGGGATATACAGTGAGGAAGCACAAGCAACAACACAATATTACAATGTAACACAAACCATGTATAAATGAGAGGAAGCAACCTAACTCCTCTTGGCCTTGACAGAACTAAGTCACTCTGTATGAAGGAGTCAGGGAAAGCTTCACGGAAGAGTTGAAATCAAAATACAATTTGAAAGATTGAGACCAAATGCATGACAAAGGGAAAGGCATTAGCAATGTTGCAGGGGTTAGAATTCATACGGTATTTAGATAGTGAGCAAGCAAAAAAGTGAGGATATGGCAGGACACCAACAATTAAATAGACTGTGTTGGCTGGAGTAGAAGATTGGAGTAGATAAGTTATTAGTGGTGAATTTGAAAACATTATAGATGATTGGATAATAAATGGCTGGCAAGAGGGAAAACGTTTTCTCTACCCTCATAGATTAAGTTGCTGAAGTCATGTGAATTACACCAACAAAAGACAGATTGATAGGAGAAAAAGGAATAGAATTTTTATGAATGTATTAGATGCATAGGAGTTCACAGAAGAGAAATGAAATTCAAAGAAGGGCCTTGACATTTCAAGGGCTTATATACCATTTTTTACGAAGGAAGGAGTGTTTGGGCTTCAAGGAATGATCAATCATGAGGAAATGACTAAAAAATATATGAAAGAACTAATGGAAGATAAGGGTTATTTTAGTAGGGTCTCTTTTTACAAATCTGTCTTGATGTCCATCTCTGTTCTCTAGTGTTAAGAGTGTTCTCCTATTCCTCTTTCAGGTACAAATGGAAATACATTCACAAAAATAAATTTATGTTCTACTTTAGACAATTAAGGGGAGGTCAAAGAACTCTTCCTACATTTGCAGATTCTCAGCTGTCTTTTGCTCAAAATAATCCTTATATCAAAGTTGCAAATCCTGATTCCCTTCATAACCTTGAATGCCTAGTTATGAACCTTGGGTTTTATCTTATGTATAATCAATGATTGGAAGAGGAAATGAACTACTTTCCATTCCTTCAGCTCTTCAAGCATATCTACTGTACTAGATAATCTCTGTTCTTTTTTGCTGACATTAATATGGAGAAACTAGTATCAGAGTCAGTGGCTCATTTGAAGTTTTGTGAAAATTTGCTTGAGAGTCGCAGTCTCACTACCTCTGACCTCCTGAGCTATTTATAAAGTTTATGATTACATGCCTACTACTTCCAATTGGTGAATATTATCTGACAAATATCATGAAATCCAAATTTCTCTTCACCAATCTTGAGTTATAAAAGGAATTTTATCTTTACCAATTCCTTGAACAATTATGATAGCTTTTATAATTATAGTCTGAGATAATACTAGGCTATTTGCAGACAAGATGAGATAAAATACCTTGACATCAGTTGCAGAAGCATCACATAATTCCATTAGGAGCATTTAGATTGCCATAGCACCATCTGGATATCTCTTTGTTAAGGAGTCCTTTTTCACAGATCAATGTACTTCATCATACATTTATTCATGGCTGAAGAGTTAGTTGATGAAAATCGTACAACATTGACTTGCTGCTATTCTTTTATCTGTGAGCAAACATCAGTGCTTCTTTTCCAATGCATCCTGGAGAGGTTTGTAGACCTCATTTTAGGATTTTAAATTTCCAATTCTTAAACACATTTACGTATGGCACAATCTCTCTTATTTTATTTATTTATTTATTTATTTATTTATTTATTTTTGTTAATTTGTTTGATGAACACCCTGGCTGACTATGGAAGGGAGAAGAATTGAATTTTAGTATGAAAAGCATAGAAACAAGTTCTATCTGCCAGTAAAAAGACCGAGGTGAATAGTATTAATCAGAAAGCGCATCCACAAAAAAGCATTCAATTAAAAGAAACCAGGCGGTTTCAGTGAATACAGAGTAATATCCTTTTCAAAGCTCGCTCCCAATCTAGTACCCCTAAATGTTTATTTGCATTTTAATTGCTTGAAAAACAGTAGGATATCAGTGAAATTTCTCAGAAGGCAAATAGTCAAAAGACTCCACTTAAGGCCTGTAGTTAGTGATTCTCATTGTGGTACCACAGAATGCTTTCTTTAATAGGATACTTTTAGAAGGCATTCTCAATTTGTAATTCTGGGGCATGTGCAATGCTATTAACAGTTGTGTTTACCTTGGTTTTAGAATGCTTGAGACAAAGGTTATAGCTTCCTTTTTTTTTCTTTTTCTTTTTTTTAATAGTTTATTGTCAAATTGGTTTCCATATAACACCCAGTGCTCTTCCCCACAAGTGCCCTCCTCCATTACCACCACTTCTTTTCCCTTTCCCCCCTCCCCCTTCAACCCTCAGTTCCTTTTCAGTATTCAGTAGTCTCTCAGATTTTGTGTCCCTCTCTCTCCCCAACTCTCTTTCCCTGTTCCCCTCCCCTTGGTCCTCCATTAGGTTTCTCCTGTTCTCCTGTTAGACCTATGAGTGCAAACACATGGTATCTGTCCTTCTTTACAGTGGCCACAAAGGGCTATAATTACATAGTCGTGTGTAGAAATAATGTTCATAACTCCATGGATTAAGAATTCTTTAATTCCTTATGTCTGCCTACCTTGAAAGAAGTAATATATTCATTAGTTGATAAAAAAATTCTACTTGCCATATCCAAATTATTGTCAAATAACCTTTTAGAGCAATAGACTTTTTTTAAAGTATCCCTAATCTCCCTTCTTTCCCACAAAAGATATGACATAATATTTTGATGTTCTGTTCATATATATCTAAACACTTTTGTATTTATGTGCTTAAATATCTGAAATGTCAACAATCAAAGCAGCTAACATTTGGGAACACTTTATTTCCACTACAAAAGTCAACATAATGCCTAAGCAAAAATATTGCACAAAATACACTCTTTCTGTAGATTAATATCATAAATACTAAGTTGCACAAGAGAGAAATTTGTGAAAAATTGGTTATTTGGGAAAATAAAATAGGAAGTATTTGATGTGTGATAAATTTTATTGTTTTAATAATTTTTCTTACGGAGTATCCCACTGCCCTTCTTATTTGCTGAGCTATCATCAGATTGGCATATGAATAATTTATTGATATTTTTACCCTCTCTTTTGTTGAGAAGAAAGATATCAAGTGTAGTAAGGGATTTAGATGGCAGTAATATCAGGCAATGATTAGTATGATTCTTAGTAGGCTCAGAGCTTGCATGTGTGGGTATAAACGTGTGTGAGTGTATGTGGACATATGTCTATATGTGTTTATTTGTGTATGTGGATATGCATACTCATATCCATATTCATACCCATTGAAATATGAGGCAAATTAAAAATAAAATTCAGCAACACAAGGAGCAAAGTAATTCATTTTGTTCTACTACTGCTTCTTACTGAAATAAAAATAGCATTGCTTCTGTATTGAAATGCTATAAATAGCTCATAAAAATAATAGCTAGTAATTTTTCAGTACTTGGTATGTGACAGAAGCATATTACAATGTTATTAGGTATGTACTATTATTGTCCTCTCATTTTATAAGTGATAAAACTAAGGAACAGAAAGTTCATGCAACTGTTTCAAAATTGCTTGATAAGTACTTGGAGACAGGATTTAAATCCAGGTGGTTCATGTCAAGTCCTTTCTTTTAATCCTTATTTTACGTTGCATCCTTTTGGATGCATGATTGAAAGCTGAAGTATTTTGGAGTCAGTGGCCAAGGTGAGAAAATCCAATGTACTTTAAATGTGTACCAAGATATATAACACTTAATCTTCTAGCTTTTTGCATTTTTCACTTAATGTCTCATGGTTTACTATTAACCTGCCACAAATAGCCTTTAAGGTCCCTCACAACACTTTCCATCTCCTTTGTATTTCTTTGGAATGTCACTAAACAGATAATGGAGCACTACATATATCACAGGTTGTCAAGAAGTGTCCTATTAGGTGGTTAAAAAATTAACATACTTAAATCGCTTCCTCCTTACTTTATGTAAGCATTCTGCTTCATAGTGTTCAGCGTTAGAAGACATATTATGTTTAGATTTTCTGTCTAGTCACTGAAAGTATAAAATCTTTCTATAATATCCATATTAATAGATTATCTAATATGGATAGGAACTTCTCCATTGACAAGGTAACATGAATTCCTGTTCAGATCTTACATAAAGTACCTTCAAAAGAAGGTTTTGTTAGGTTGCTTGTTTGCTTTCAGATCCATCGACTCACTGTTCCTCACTCTACTCTGTTTAGCAAGGGCTGACCCTGAAACAGAATTTCCCAGGTTTCCCCTTGTCCACTGGTTTTTGGCAAGGCTCACTCTAATGCACACTGATAGGAGATTGGAGAGTGTGAAGAAGAGAGCCTGGTGACTTGGGGTACCATATCCTGAAAGTGGCCATTACTGTGGTTATAACTTTCCACAGATCACCTTGACTTTTGCGATTTGGTAAAGTCTCTTTCTCACTGCCTCCCACAGTTCCAGTAGTGGGCATACCTTCTTTTGCTTATCTCTGGGTTGCCTCTCTATCTCCTATTTGCCTTTCTATCTCTTCTATTACATGTGTTATGAATTACCTGAACCAAATACCTCTTTTCTAAAATAGTTACAATATTTTTTCCCTATTGGACGCAGATTGATACAAGATGCATAAAACATAATAATACTCTGTAACTCAGTAAAATTTGTGTCATGCTTATGTGGTTCTATTAACATCCCTGATACTCTTTTTTTTTAATGTTTATTTTTGGGAGAGAGGGAGTGCTAGCAGGGGAGGGGCAGAGAGAGAGGGAGACAAAGAATCTGAGACAGTTCTGCACTGCAAAGCCTGAAATGGAGCTCTATCCCACAACCATGAGATCATAACCTGAGCTGAAATCTAGAGTTGGACATTTATTCAACTGAGCCACTTAAGTGCCCCACTCATCCCTGATATTCTTTATTTTCTACTTGATTAAGTTATTTATGTAGCATTAGGAACAAAGTTTCATTCTTGTGTAATAGGTAATATATATTTACAACCAAATGACCTCCTTCCCTCTATTGCTTTCATCCACCGACTCACCAACAACCTTAGGTTCTAAAATAAAAAGTTACTATAAAAGATAAACAAGTCCATGACAGTTATACAGTTTATTTTTGTTTTTCACAACATGTTTAACACAACTATGTTTCATGTGAGTGAATAAAAGGACCCACAAGAAACAGAAGTTTTCAGGGCAATTAATTTTGTTTAAAAAGCCCCTCAGATGACACTCTTTACCTCTTTGTATTATTCTGTGATTTTCATCCATTGAAAACTAAAGGATGGCTTCAAAAGTGCCTGTCAACTCTAAGACAGTAAAGAGTGACTCCTTTACTTTTCAGAAGCCGTGACTGAAAAGGCCACAGATTGTGCTGTCATCAATCAGTATGCTGGTAGAGAAATGTCCATAGTAAGGTTGATATATTATGGGCATTGCTAAATTATAATCCTTATTTTGATTCCTAGTGTGTAACTATAGATCCCACAAAATATTTTCCCTGATATTTTCTGATATACAATTATTTAAATGCAATCCAATTACACAGAGAAAATATACAATAGTGTCTTCCAGGGCTTCTTGGAGAAATGGCTGATTTAAGGACCAGGACAGGGAAAATACAAGATGAATCTTGCATGCTGGGTGTGCTCACTGTTCCTCAGGTTTCATTACTTCTTGACACTAGCTGTGGACAGAATAGGTAATATATTTATGTATACTAACTCCTGTATCTACATATATCTATAATTGCCTCTGTGTCTATCCTTCTGTATACCTATTAAGCAAAATTTAAGTCCATGATGATGTCTATGACTCTAATTCCAAAACAAAAGTTTTATTCTAACCTTAGTTTCTTATTTATCCTTAACTTCCTTCTCCAACAGTGAGAAACCTGGGTCCTGCCATCTGCCAGCCATTTACTGATTTGTTCATCCTCAGTGTACATAAAGTGGTTTCAGAACTGCACATATGTGCTCCTGTAAGAAACACCTTTACTAACTAGAGCACAGTGTTTATGTATAATTCTTTTGGCTTACAATTTGCACTTGCCAGTCAAAACAGATACTTTTTCTAAAATTACTTAGGTCATCTCCTTTTGTTTTTGTTTATGTTGTACACATTAAAATTTATGCCTTTTAATGTACATGTCCATGGGGGTAAAGTCAGGCATCTATTATATCAGTGCCAGAAAGAACTATTTCTTTAACCTAGAATTTCTCTCCCATGTGTCCCTTTGTAATTGGTATCCTTAATTTAATCACTTATCAGGAAACATCTATTGAGTGACCAGATGGGTGGATATACTTCTCTACTTTCTAACGCTAATCTAAAATTTCATCCTCAGATTTCTATCATTTATAAGAAAAGGATAAACTTCTTAGTATGATATGATCTGATTTCTCACTCATTTATTCTCATCTGGTTTCTGCCCTACTGAATCACTCATTTATTCTCATCTGGTTTCTGCCCTACTGAATGAGTCATCTTTGAACAGGGAAGTTAGTCACTCCTTTTTAGTATTCACATAGCACCTGAAACACACTTCTTATTCTAGTATTCATCACACTGAATTATAACTATTTGTGTGCTTTTGTGCCTCCCTAACTTGAAAATGATGCCTGATATTGTTCATCTCTGTGTCTCCAGCACCTTGGACAGTTACAGGTATACAGTGAGACTTTGTTCATTGTTGGCTAGATAAAAAGGCATGAGTGAAGTAGTGTGCTTAAAGCTGGGGCTGGTGGAGATAAATCAGAGACAAAGGCAAAATCAATGATTGGATCTTTATCCTCAAAATGTACAAGATATCTGCTATGGACTAAGCATCTATGTCCCTCCAAGGTTGAAATGTTGAAGTCCTAATCCTCAGATGATGGTATTTGCAGATAGTCTTTGGGAGGTAATTAGATTTAGATGAGGTCATGAGGGGAACGCCCATCATGGGATAAGTGCCTTTAAAAAAGATGAAGAGACCACAGTTCACTCTTTCTCTCTCTTAACCATGTAAGGATGTATTTAGCAAGAAGGAAGATCTCTGCAAATCAGAAAGAGGGCTCTCTCCAGACATCAGATCTGTTGGCACCTTGCTCTCAGACTTCCCAACTTCTATAACTGTGACAAATTTATGTTTATTGCTTAAATCATGATTTTTTTAAATAGCCCGAACTGAATAAGATAGCCTCTGGAAGTGCAGACTATCAAGATGAATCAGTAAAACTTAATTGGCATTTGAATAACTCCCTGAAACATTTTTTTTAAGTTCTGTTTTTGACCTTTAACCTTGTGAAGACAAGAAAAAGTATGAGTAAAGTTTTAGTGTTTCCCACCTAATATATATTTTTTCCTACAAGACTCTTAAAACGAGAAGCCATACAGACTATGTCAGGGACAGATAATAGTCTTTTGTTAAAAATGTAGGGAAATTCAAGATTAATTTGTTCTAGATATATGACAGGGAGAGAAGACTGATTTTTAATGTTTTTTTTAAATTTTTTTTTGAGAGAGAGAGAAAGAGAATGCAGGGGAGGGGCAGAGAGAGAATGAGGCAGAGGATCTGAAGCAGGCTCTGTGCTGACAGCAGAGAGCCTAATGCAGGGCTCAAACTTATGAACTGTGAGATTATGACCTGAGCCAAAATCAGACACCCAACTGAGCCACTGGGAGGGGGTGTGTGTGCTGAGAAGAATATTTTGAACTCAACTTTATGAAATTTTGTTTCCCCAAATACGATAAAGAAATTGAATGAATAAAAATTAATCTTATTCAGAGGCCAGTGGGGGAAGAAGGCAAGGATAGAAAAAAAAATTACCAGCTCTGCAGCAACAACTTTAGGGAGGTAAGTCAGACAGAAAATAGCCCATTCATGCAGGTGGAAACTGGTTGGGGGGCTGATCTTGTTCTAGGCTATGTCTGCTGCAATTCACGTCATTCTTATCTTCTTGTAATGACACTAAAATTCAGTTTTCTTTTTCTGAATAACCTTCTGCCCAATTCCTTCCTCTGTGCCCTAAATTTGGAATACAGACACAGATATCTCAAGAGGAAAAATATCTGGAAACTGTTTATTTAATAGCATCATATGTTCACAAAAATCACAGCTTTTGTTATCACATATTTAAAATTGTTTAATGTTTATTTCTGAGAGAGAAGAGAGAGAGAAAATGAGTGAATGGGGGAGGGGCAGAAGGAGAGGGAGACACAGAATCTGAAGCAGGCTACAGGCTCTGAGCCATCAGCACAGAGCCCAAAACGTGGCTCAAACCCATAAACTGCAAAATCAAGACCTGAGCTGAAGTGACACTCAGTGGACTGAGCCACCCAGGTGCCCTGTGTCCTCACAGATTTAAATATCCTGAATGAGTGACCAAATCTTGACAAACATGACTGAGGAATGTAAAATTGAAATAGGCCATTTTAATGTGGCCAGTTTAGAGTATTATCTGGATCAAAGACACACACAGGAAGTAAAACACATACTCAAAGGAAAGATCATTTTAGGCTTGGATATTCAGGGAAAGTTTTACAGAACAGGTCAGTTTTTAAATGAGCCTTCAAATGAGAATGATTTTAATGGGTGAAAAGGGAAAATTTTTTTATGAAAGAGAAACTGCATAGAGGTGAGATCATGTAAGTATGTGTGGGTCAGTGACCATGCTAATTTGAGTAGAATAGTTTTGTAAAGGAGAACAAAGCATTCAAAGACCTAAAATATCATTTGAAAGCTGTAGAAAGTATGGAGATAAAAATATAACTTGCCAAACAAACCTAAAGAGAAGTGGTCTCTCCACAAGGAACCCACCATATTTATTCTACTGTTGACTAAATGACAGACTGGGACAGTGGATGAGGTGCTTTCTTGAACATTTCCTCACTACTGTCCTCATTTTTAAATGTTTGTCTTGATTATGGTTTTGACTTTACTGATCCATTTGCTTGCTGATAGGGCTTCAGTGATGTAGCTTTTAAATACATTTTTGAGACTAAAAAAACCAAGTTTCTTTATCAGCAATGTCAGAGACCCTTCACTGATCAGAGCAGACTGAACCTCTTCCTTCTCTCCTGTCCCTTCACATACATGTGCTGATAGACAACGGTAGGATGTGTGCTTTCGTGAATGATTACCTCGAAAATGCACTTTCCTGCAAGTCCATGGTGTCCAAGAACATGCCATTGTTTCTAATAACTTAATCAAATGGTTTAATTGTTCTTTCATCTGACAGCCTCACTCAGTTTTGATTTTATGAGGCAATAAATGTTTCCAATGAGCAGGATTTACTCAATAGAAGAACTATTTATTACTAAGTGTTTCATATGTGGGAGAAATTAAAACATACACAAATTGACCTCAAGGTATAACATGAAAATGATATATATAACATGAAAAGGCAGCATTTGCCTTCCAATATTCACTTTTCAAATTATTTTCCAATTTCTCATGTGTGGGAGGATTCTGTGTGTTGTGTATCAAGGTGCTTGATTGTGTTGTGGGTTGTGTATTAAAGTACTGGTAAATATAGTTATGAATGCATTAAAGGCAATTAAATATATGATTTTGATTGGGTATATTGTAATACTGCCTATTTAACAGCTGTCAGTATGGGGGAAAATCCTCCAACTACTCAAGGTTTAGTTTACTGTACAACATTATTGCTATTCTCTGAAGCTGACAAATCATTCTGAATAAGGCATTATATTTCATTAAATAAAACTCTATTCTTTTCGTGATACACAATAAGTTTCAACTAACATTATGCACAACGGCAAAGGCTGGCAGGTACACATATATCGAGTTTCATAATTATTCTCATTATTATTTGCATAAACACAAAGCACAGAAACTCAGAGTCAAGCTCTCTCAGGATCCCAGCACCTTGGCACCATTCACAAAACAGTTTCCATCTTTGTAGCTTTCTGATTTCCTTTAGGCCATAATAACACCTGTCCTTGGTTCAAGCAATTGTGTAGCCAGCAGGTGGAAGAACACTTAGCACAGTGCCTTGCTTAAAATAGGAAATTGATGCCTCTCTATGTAGGGCTAAGGTGGGAAGCCCAGAGGGTAAACAGACACTGACCTAGAATTAAAACTTAGAGTTGCAATCTCAATCTCACCAATGGGAGATTTCTGACTTTCTGAGGCTCTGCAGTTGCCTGACTACCATCAGCAGCTTCACCAGCTCCTGGTCACACCCACTCCCTGACCACACCAAGCCCTGGACCACATCCTGCTCCTGGAGTGAACTTGTGCTTTGACTGCATTCTCCTTCCTGACCACACTCTGCTCACTGACTACACTTGGCTCCCTAACAGCAGTCTATTTGTGACTACGCCCTACTCTCTGTCTAGACTCTGCTTTCTGCCTATATACCTTCCCATGACTGCATCCATGATGCTGACCACACATTGTTCCCTGACCACACACCCGGCTACATCCTACCACCTGGCTGTATTCTGCTCCCTCACTATATCCTAATCCTTATCTGCAGCCTGCTTCTGACCATACCCTGCTTCCTGATTATGCTCTGCTCCCTGACAACACTGAGCTCTTCTACTATACTGTGCTCATGACTGCATTCATCTCACCACCATATTGTGCTCTCTTCCTACATCCTGCTCCCTGCCTACACCCTTCTCCCTGATTGCGCTCTGCTCCAAGACTACATTTAGCTCCCTGCCTACACCCTTCTCCCTGCCTACATTTTTCTTCCTGGCTACACCTGCTCCCTGATTGCACTCTGCTCTGTGAACTGCATTCCTCCACCTGACGAAACTCTGTTCCAGAGTACACCTCCTGTATGATGACACTCTGCTCTGTTACCATATTCAACTTCTTAACTCCCTGGCTCCCCGACTACCCACACTTCCTGACTACACTCCCACCCTGCTTCATGACTATATTCTGCTCCCTGACTGCAAGCTTGTCCCTGACTACAACTGGCTCCTGCTGTCTGACCAGACTCTACTCTTTAATTATACTCTCTCTGCTCCCCTATACTATGCGGGCCCCTAACTAGCACCTGCTCCATAAGCACACTCTACCTCTTTCACTGTACTCTGCATTGTAAATGCACTGTGTTTCCCCAATCCACTTGGCTTCCTGTGTCAACATCTCCATTGCCTTCTTTGCCCCCCCTACACACACACTTAGGTTTGTATTGTTGGGCCTCTTAGATAACCTAACTCTCAGACTGACCTGTGAGCTGTCTTTCTGTAACACATGTAGTATCTATTTGCAGAACGATGGTGGGCAGATAGTAAATATTTGAGACTTTGTGGGCCATAAAGGCCCTTTGGTGACTACCTGACTCTGGAATTGTGCTAAAGCAGCCACAGACAATATGAAAATAGATGCATTTCTATGTTTCAATAAAATTATTTTAATAAAATCAGGCAAGCAGGCAGCATTTGGTCCATGGGTTCTAGTTTACTAACATCTCTCATCTGGACTATCTTTCAATCTCTGGTAAGGAGTTAGTACATTTTTACCATTATTTTTACCCTCTCAACTAAAAACAAAAAGTTTCTTATATTCTGCTTAAAAAGGTGAAAGGAAAGACAGATTAATAATTTATACAGATTCGAAAAGGAGCAAATAAGACCTTAAAATTGCCCAATAAGAGCCTTTTATTTTTCAGATAAGGAAAATTAAACTGTAGTCAATCCTCCATTCCATTGTTTTGTTTCTTAGACTAAACATAGCTTTGTATTGGAAGAACTATTTTTTTTTCCCAGACTCGGAAAAAGGAAACATCTGACAGTCCATGAGTTTGGTCTCACTTTTAAGTAGCTAGCAACCACACACACAAGGTCATTTTCAAGCGTCGTCGAGGCTACAGTGTGGCATAGTGCCTCTTCCACCGTCCAAAAATATCTGTCATCTACTGTTAGTTATATTCTCGTAATAATGCTTTAGACTCCACAGAGGAGAATTAAAGGACAAGTTACCCAAGTCTTAATGTGAATGTATTTTCCATCCTTTATTGGCATAAGGTTTTGATAAATGGAAAAGAAAATATGAACCCCAGTGTTGATCTACTTGCAGACAAACTTTATACTTCTGAACAGAAGTTCAAATGTCAAGTGTAACTTTTGAACTAACTACTTGATTTAAAGCCACTCCATTTATTTCCTAGCTATGAAATTGAGCAATTTATTAAATTCTCTAAGCTTCAATTTTTTGTTTCTCTAAAATGGAACAGTAACAGAGCAGTATATGGGATGGATACATAGTAAGACCTTAACAAATTTAAGCTATTATAATCATAACTCTAGGTCCTTTGGGCTGCTAGCCACTCTCACACAAAGGTTATATATATATATATATATATGTGGCATTCATGTACTCCTGGCATTTTGGAGTAGTTTATGGTTTCAGAATTTTCTACTAATTCGGTTGATATATACAATCACTATATAACTCTGGGAGCAGGTAGTATTCACTCCAATAGACATGAAGAATCTGGACCTCAGTAAATTAAAGTGGTTTTAGCTAGTTTATTCAATTCTTTGGAGGTGGAGTTATGTGTTTTTCTGAAGAGAATTATGTTTCTCAGACAATAAGTTACCTAAGTTATAACTAATGGCTGCTGGAAAAAGTATATACTTCAAATGCTAGACTCTGGTGCCAAGGCAACTTAATTTCAGTTGTTTCTATTGTGAGCCTGAAAACTTGGGCATTTTCCTGAGAGGGTTAGCTTAGCACAGAGAAATTCTCAGTTTTCAAAACAATCTTTTTATTTGTTTCTTGATGTTCGAAATACCTTGATATGAGGAAAAACCCTTTATATGACAATTTGTAAACAACTTAAAATGGCAGATGGCACTGTGTGGTTTGGCTCCTACCTGCAGTTTTATGTTGAGCCTTTTAAAAATCCTTTCTGACCATCTAAGCTCAAAGGCTCTCGCTCCTCAAAGTTTCCTACTCCTAGGTCTTCCAACCACATTTCTATTTGAAAATAAGCCATTATTCCTTGCAATTTCCACTAATACTTTATGTTTCAGCTTACATGTCGTTTCTTTAAGAAAACATTTGATGGCCCCTGAGACTAAAGTTAAATTCCCCTCTTCTACAGTCACCTATTATTATAATTATTTGCATGTCACTCTGAAAATAATTCATTAATGTCTTCCTTCCTGAGTAAAATATAAGCTTCATGAAGGCAGAAACCACATCTCTTTTGTTTGCTATTTTTCAGTGTCTAGCACATACTATCCCCTCAATTAATACTTGATTCATAGAGTTATATCCCTTTTAAGGCACATATAACCAAAATTACATCTTCTCAAGACAGAATCATGATAAGAGAGTGAGTTGAGAGAGCACAGTGGTGCTACCAACCTGACTGGGGTTAAAGAAGAGCAAAAGGAAATGTCACAGAAAGGGACTCTTTCGGAGAGTAAACAAAACGCAACCCATTCACTAATTTACATTTCTTTCCACTGTACATAGAAGATAACAGACTCTCCTCTTTTTTCTACATAGTGCACTACTGTAGAATAGGGATAAGAACATGATCATCAGATGTCATTCCAGATGGCTAAATGGTGGCTATCAACCAAGGAAAGCACTGGAAAAGAATAAAAGATCATGTGCTAGAGTTCAAGTTGAAACCTCATGTTCAAAGAATCACAGAGTAGTTGTCCTGGCTAGAGGGCTCCTGACTACAGTGGTATGAATTGTGGATATCACAATTTAAGAGGACACCATTCACCTATACCATGACACCTAACGCTAATATACAGTATATTAACTATCATTAAAATAAAAACTTAAAATAAAAAAGGACATCATTCACATATATTTGATGCTACATGTCAAAGTGGGTTTTTAGATATCTTTTTCCTTAAATTATTCCAGGGTAGATAGAGCCTAGGTCCCAGTGGCTAAGACCACTAAGGAGTTGATGATTAACTTTTATCAGGCCACATTCAACAGAATCCCACTTTATCAAGTAAAGGAGTATTTATCACATAAAAAGATATATGCAGTTTGGGGCTGGTGTAGCTTACTGAGAAAAATTTCAAAGACTGAGACTCTATGTTCTTGCTTTAACACCTCTACTTGAAAGATAGGTTGGGGCATGGAGGATTTGATCTGGGCACATTCCCTTCTTGAACAAAATTGGATTACCTCAGTAGAGGAGGTATGCAAAGGGTAGTGTCTGGCACATTTAGGGTTACCTCAAAAGGTGCGAATGCAGGTCTTGCATTCTGGCAGAAGACAAGGGTTGAACACTGAGTCTGAGCCAACTATGCTCTGGATATATTTCCTAACCTGGTTAAACATAATTAGAGGTTCTGTCATTTAACCAGCATGCAACTTTCAAACATTGATTTTTAAAGTAGTAAAGAATGGACAGAGGTGAAAGGAAAGAGGACAAAAGGAAGATACTCTTTTTGAATGAGAGGCTTGAAAGGGATTGTAAAATAAAAGGGCCTCAAGAATCTGTACTTAAAAAGAATAATAATATTTAATTTTCAAAATAGTAAAAGAACTATCTAGGTGTGGGAGGATAAGAAGGAGCATGCATTTAGATGTTGGCCCAGTAATATTATGTATAATATTAGACTGCTTTATTACAACAGATCCTGCAGAAACTAGATTCCCTGAATAACAATATCTAATTATATCAACAGAGATATCACCATATTTTGCAAAGTGGGTCTATTCCATGGAAGAGTTTTTGTGTTATACTTGGAATTAGCAGTCCCTTTAGGAAGTACATGTATATTCTCTTTCAAAAGAGATCTAATTGCGGCTGAGGCACCCAAAGGGAGTGAATTTATAATCTACCATTTTATTTGAATGACTCAATCATTCAAGATTGTCCCAGGTAGAAAAATGTCTCCAGCATAAGTGGGTAGTTAAGCTCTTTCATATGTAATAACTATTTCAACTAACCAGATCCTTTCTAATGTGTTGCCTCTTTTGAATTAAATTATTCCCACTAAATAATTAGGTACTTTTGGATGCTTCATGGTGCAACTAGAGAATCTAAATTAAAATAAAGTTTAATTTGGAAACATAGCTACCTATATAGCTTTCTTTGGTGCCTTTTTAACTAACGTTTTATCAAGTTCTTTTATCTTTTTATCTCTCCTTTTTTAAAATTGCTTTATTTATTTTGAGAAAGGGAAAGAGAGTGTGAATTAGGAAGGGGCAGAGAGAGAGGGAGAGAGAATCTGAAGCAGGTTCTGCACTCTCAATGTAGGACTCCATCTCACGAATTGTGAGATCATGACCTGAGTTGAAATCAAGAGCTGGATGTTTAACTGACTCAGCCACCCAGGCATTCCCCTCCCCCCACCTTTTTTTTTTTTTATCTTATTCCCTATGAAGTAGCCATAGCAAGAACTTGAAAATTATTGTGAATGAGGAAAAATTGTTCAATTTCTCTGAGATTCCATTTTCATTTTCTTATTTGCTACACTGACATAAGAGGTACATCACTGGTTTGAAGAGATGATTGGAGATATCCTCATATATAAAATATCTAGCACAGAGACACCTGAGTGGCTCAGTCCGTTAAACCAACTCTTGGTTTTGGCTCAGGTCATGATCTTTCAGTTCATGAATTCCAGTCCCCTCATCGGGCTCTGCACTGGTAGTCTAGAGCCTGCTTGGGAATCTCTCTCTCTGCCCCTCCCCTGCTCACTCTCTCTCTCAAAATAAATAAATAAAACTTAAAATTAAAAAAAAATCTCACAAAATCTGATACACGGTAGGTACTCTGTAAAAGTTAATTTCTGGATCCCACCCCTCTTATTTCCCTCTATCTCCACCTCTTTCTTTTCCTTACAGATGCAAAGTTTCAGGTCATTCCTCTTAATTTTGTAGACTTCCTCTTCTCTCTTGGCTCCCTTTTTGCCTTTTTTCAACCACTTGCATCTTGAACAGTATTGTTAAATTCAACCATGACCTGAGGGTTGAATTTGAGAAAGTGATTAAGACTCAAGATTAACCTCACATGGGAATATGGGAATTAAAACTCTCACAAACATTAGGCTCCCAGAAATGTAATAAAACCAATCCAGTGGAAATAACTTGATAGGAGGCAGTTAAAGGATCCTCAGAAGGATCTCATCTCCCATGCTCAGGTTGGCTGGGTCAGTGTTACCCATATTCAGGTGCACACATAGAGAGAAGGACACTTTCTACATGGGAACAGTGCCTATGGCTGTTCTAAATGGGAAATATGAAGTTGCCATATGAAAAGAGATGGAAAATATTTAGGGTCAGAACTATCTAACATCTCCTCAGCTAGGCGTACAGGGTTTAAAACAGAGCTATATAACTCATTTGATCTCAGCATGACAAGCTCATTGGAAATATAACATCTGTTCACCTAATGTTCTCCCCATGTAAGTCTCACTGCCTGATTGCTTGAAGTAAGACTTAAAAGTTTCAAGCAAGCGAACCCAAAAATGAGCATGTATACAAACAGAATGCTAGAATTGCATCATGTCTTTTACTATACTGCAAAATTCTTACTACATAATAGAATCCATTGCCTCATCATTTTAACTCTTTCTTCTTAATCAAAACAATTTTTATGCAATAATTTATTCAAGCAGTAAACAAATATCAAGTATGTGTGATGATTCAGGCACTATTATAGGTAATGGAAAAAAATTGTGAGGAAATAGGCACATTCTCTTCCTGTCATGAACTCTTTTGAGTTAAATTATCCCCACTAAATAATAATGTATGTTTTATGTACTTCTTTAAAACATAATTATGTACTAAACAAACAATGACACAAAAGTAATTTATTCAGCATACTTCTAGATTGAGTCTTTGTCAAAATCATGGGTTTTTTTCTGCCAGTAGGCACCATCCCCTAGAGCAGAGGCCATGTGTATCTGCCTGGACCAATCATAATCTCCATATTTCTCTAATCACAGTAAGTGGTCCAAAGTTGGGCATGCGACCTAAACTGCCTCAAAGGATCCTTTCTCTGGGTATGTCTATCTGAAACCAATGGGAAAGAGCCCTGAAACTTCTGGCTAGCATGATGCCCACCAGATGAAGAAGATTCATTTGAAGAGGAAGACAATAAAACCAAGCACAGCAGGCATAAGCTAGATATAAATGGGAAAGAGAGGAATGGAATGCTATTAGTTCTATCCTTGCTTCCAGAACCCCAAATCTCTGGAAGTGATCTTATTTCTATATTGTCTCCTTAGATTTTGGAAGATATTTAGATATTGTGTAATATTCATGTTGTATAATCCTATTTTAGTTGCATTTCTATCATTTGTCATTAAAACATTCTTGTCAATGAATAAAATGAATGTGAATCCATATTTTTAAATGGTGGAACATGCTTTAAAGGAAATAGATGGATCGAGAGATCATAAAACAGAGGGTCCACCTATGTTTTGTGGGGAAAAAAAACATTTAAGCATTTGTGCCAAGGAAAGGCATTTAAGCTGAAATATAAAGGAGAGTCTGTTAACTGGGCAAGGAGAGAGAAGGAAACAATAAGGGGAAGGGCCTGAAGGCCATGTGTTTGGACTCCTGCATGAGTTGCTGAGACAGTGATCTCCAGACTTAAATGGGCAAGGATCAAAGCACTGAGTCTTGGGGGGTCATGTTTTTTTTTCTTTTTTTTTTTTTCTGAATAAGGTTATAAACATTAAACATTTCTTCATACACACACACACACATATTTTAGGACTATTTGAGGACAATTTTTACTGGCTAACATTGCATTATAAACTCTGTAATGAACAGAAATACATCTGTACAAGCATTAATAATACCCATTCTACAAAACTTATGGGGAAGCTAAGTAACTCTATAAGAAATAAATACCGATGAAATAAAACATGACTGAAAAGAATAGTACAAATTGGGGACACTGGGAAGCTCAGTTGCTTGAGCATCTGACACTCAGTTTTGGCTTAGGTCATGATCCCAGGGCTGTGGGACGGAGCCCTGGAGAAGACTCTTTCTGAGCATGGAGCTTGCTTAAGATTCTCTTTACTGATCTGTCTCTGCCCCTCTCCCTGCTCAATCACACGCACTCTCATTCTCTCTCTCTCTTTCTCTGCGAAATAAAAAATAATAATAGTACAAAATGGACTTTTGTATACACAGCCATCAAATCTGAAAAAGAAAATCTGTGTCTCACAAATTTTATTAGAGTAGGGGATTCTACCAGTTATGAAAATAAGTGATTACATTGCTTGGATTTAGTTTGCAAATAAAAATATTTTATTGAAATGTAGATTATTAGCAAAGAGACTGATAGATTGAAAAATCCAGAAAAAAATACTCTTTAAAGTTTAAAAGAAAGGTGGGAGAGCAAAAGGGGAGAAAAGCAGTATTATTGGTTAAAATACTTATGTATTTTTATAATGTACACAATCTTTCTCTTTAAATACTGGGGGCTATGGCCATAGTCATGCACCAAAGGTAAAAGACCTTAGTGACAATTTAATGACAATAGATATATCTAGAAAGAAAAAGAAACATTAGCCAACAGCATTATATAAATGTTTAAGACAAAATCATAAACCTAAAGTCACTTATAATATTTATTTCCTAGCAGAAGTCATCATTGCTTATGAAAACATGGCTTCACTTATGGTCATAGTCATTTTAAAAATAATTTGCTAATAACTTGCAGAAAAAGATTTTTAAAAACAAACAGTAATGTTACTTCATTAGAAACGATATCAATATGCCTCATTTTAAGGTATAGGAAACTCACTCACCCTGGCTCAGCCTGTTTTCATCAGTGGGAAATGACTAACTCAGCCCCAGACTAGCTGCGTGTTAAATTAAACGCACACACACACACACACACACACACACACACACACACACACACACTTTCAGTTATTACTGTTATCCATATTCCTAACAAAGCTTATTAACTGCATATTTTCTACATTCAATGTCTATATTTAGTACTGTAATATTCTTTATTAAACATTTCTTTTAGTAAGATAAGTGAATATATCACTAGACAATAGTTGTTAGAACTGTTTCAGTCCATTCTCCTCAATTATTTATAAGGTGAATTTTTAAGTCACTTAAGGATGAGAAAACTAAGGAAGCTTGGGTTTGGATAGGGCAAAAAGAAGTGAAACAAAAATGGGAGCAAAATCTCCTGCTTAAATGGAGGTGGGCTGCTTCCTTTGAAGTCCTTGTGAATATTGCTTAGTGTTGCTAATTTAGAACACTCATTAGCATTAAAAAGCTTTAATTAAATGTTTAGTCCCTTGTGGTGGGTACCACACCACTTTTGAATTTTGTAGGTTGTGCCCTTTGCATTACTTGTAGATGAAGAGTACAGTCTTCTGCGTGATCTACAAGCTCTTCTTAATCCTCTGGCCCCTTGTCTGCTTCTCCAGTCTCATTCTTACCAGTCAGCCTATGGCTGATCATTCTCACACCACAGCTAATTGCTTTCAGAGTCCCAGACACCTCAAGTCTCTTTCACTCTCAGAGTTTCCAGAATACTGCTACTGACTTATGGCACCTTCTCTCTCTCCGCTTCTTACACTTAACTCCTGCTCTCTCTTCAAACTCACAACAAACGTTACCTTTTTTTCAGGAAGACATGTTTAATCTCACCAGTTTTGGTTAAGTTTTGCTCTTCTATATAATCTTCTGGCATTTTGAGCTTAACTCTAATATAACTTTTGGTATTATAACTGAATATTTTATTTTTAGTTACTCTAGCGCCTAGTATAGTTCATATAATAAACACTCTCTAAATATTCAGTGAATAAATAAAGAAAACAATGAATCTCAAGTGAAAAAAAATCTATGAAGTAGGAAACCAGGGAGACACTCATTCCTTAATAAAATTGTTCAAATATCCTAAATAACTCTAATATCTTCAAAATTTCCTGTCTAATTCTTTCTAAACTAGCTATTTGTACTTGTACTTATTATATCAATATGGTTTTAAAGCCCTCTCATTCATAAATATTTTAGGCATAATTAAATTAACACTAAATTATACTGAACTCATCCGTATATTTGACCTGCAAAATTCATATTCAATTAACATTCATTTTTCTCCAAAGTATGCAACCTTAAAATGCCACCATACCCATAGTTATCAGCTTGATGCTAATCTAGACCAACTGAACAATTCATGTTGAAAAATGGCAGGTGACCCCCAACTTCTCGATTAATTGTCTATGGCATATATTATTCTCAACAGATGATAGTTAGAAACAGAATTTTGGTGAGTGGGAACCTTAGCCGTCAACTAGCCTGAGTAGAACTTAAAGTTCCAGTTCATTAAGTTTATCTGCTTCAACTCTGAAGATGGTTTTTAGCCTCCCAGTCTCAGCACAGTTTGGCTCAGTGAAGAGAATGTGAAACAAGCACAGAAGACTAAACGAGCATAGGAAACATGGTGACCAGGCACTGACTCAATCCTTCTCCTTCCTAATATTGTTTAAATTGCTCCAGATGAGGAGGTATTGATTCTACTTCCCTGTTTCCCTCAGCATTCAATTGTTGACCTACTTCATTAATGAGACAATATTCAATTTCTGCTTCTTTCTATGGTCAAATTTTAATTAACAAGACTTGGGTAGTAGTTGCAGTTGTCAAATATTTTTTTTTGTTGTTTTTTCCATGATGTTCCTGTGAATGTAATACAACTAAATGCCAGTTTGAGTTTATGTACACGTTTAGAGAAGTGATTGTTTTAAAATAATTACAAAAATAATTAAAAGAAATTGCTATTCTCCTCTCCTAATTTTACTATAAGAGTTACTTCTTCACATAGAAAGATGCAGGATTTTGCTAGACACTTTTAGGGTTTAAGACTTGTGAAATGTAATGAAATAATGGTCTTGTGACTACTTCAAAAAGATACTCTAAAATTTGACAAAGATTAATCAAGTGCCATGCTAATAATGTATTGGGATATTATAATAAATATGGTGAGGGCCATTTCTCTCCTAATTAGGTAATAAAGAATGGACATTGAAGTTGTGGACACCTAGTCATTTACTAGCTTTGAGACTCTGGACAGTCACTTAAACTGAACATCAGTTTTCATGTCCATGAAATAGAGAAAGTAATACCTTGCAGGTTGGCTGTGACCATTAATAATAATCTATAAAACCCTTACAATGCATCATATATTAGGCTTCAATGCATAATAGTTATTATTATTACCAGCAAATTAATGTTTTATTTAAGTGTATATTACTAGGTCCCCTGCAATAAAATTGCCTACTGATCTTCAAAAAAAAGTTATTAAGTTACAATCACAGATCCCAAATTAGAATATTAGGAAGTTAGACCTAGGACTTTGAATTTTTAGGAAACTTCGTTAAAGAATGAATTTTATTTATCTAATTAACTGAGTATTACTGTGTTGAAGAATACAACTCAGTTTTAACAAGATGAATAGAGTATATGTGATTACAATGTGATTATGACATCTGAACTTTCTATTTAATCTTATGATACCATGCTTACCATTTTATATGGCCTCACAATGTTCTGATTAATATGATCATTTGTATGCTCAGAAATCCATTGTGTAGACTAACCTTTTCTGGACTGATAAATTGTACCTTCGGCACTTAGTAAATCACATTATAATGAACTATTTTTAAAAATTGTTAGAAGATGGTTGTAATATATTAACCTATACTATGCTAGAACTAACACCAAAGGAAGGAGGGGAAAAAGCTGTGCTAGTGTTTCTTTGGCCTGCTTTTTATATGTTTCTAAGGTGTACTTTTAACCTACATACTTTCTACAACTGATCAAGGTACCACAATGAAAGTATAAAGTTCTCAGTGTATTGTCTGCTAAATATTTTAGATTGTTCTTTTCTGGGACCCGGGGGACATGAATTTAACAAAGGTGTCATTTGGAACAGCTAATATCCATCTATCTTGTGGCAGTAGAAGTCTTCATCAGCTCATTGGGTGGGAAGAATTCAATTGTGAGAACTGCACAGAATTATCCAACATTTTATAGACCCTTTCATAATGAAATCTAAAAAGCAATTATCCATTAGCACATCTGCACTGGCTCTGGGAAAAAAAATATACAGGTAACATTAATGAAATTGTAAGCATTGATTAATCATTCCTTTTGGAATCATTCCTTTTGGTTCTAAGAGCCAAGAAGAAGTTTGCCATCACCCAATTTAATAAGGGACTCCTCTCATGCTGATTTTACTATTATAATTATTAATTTTCACACCTGTGACTGTTTGCATCAGCTAACTTCAGCTTCAACTGGCTGAGCCTTCAGAGGCAATTGCATCTAAAATGCTCAGCTGAATGTACAATTAGCCTTTTGTCAGGAAACTGCAGTGCACAGATCATATGTTAATACAAGGAAATCTGGATGTTTCTCTCCTAATGCTCATCAAGCCTTAAAGGTCAGCAGGGAGTTCAGGAAGTTTCTAACACCATTCCTTTCTCTCCAATTAACTTCACTTCTAAAGTATGCAAGGGGATCGAGAGTATTAATTTTAAAGTATTCTAAGTGAAATGGGGTTTTACGAGGCCAAACACAGATCAAATTCATTTCAACCTATTTCCAGCCAACCTAATACAAAAGGTTAAGTATCCCAGGTTTTGGTCATGCCAGGATATTACTACTGTTTTTTTAATAGAAATGTGTGATCTAAAAGCAATCTTTGAGATTATCTCAAATAATTCAATTAAACTGACCTTTGTTGAACATTTATGCTATACTGCTCATTTGACAGAGAAGTCAAAACTGAAGTCCAGAGAGAATGAATTATTTGTCCAAAGTCGTATAATTAGAACTCCACTGTCCATATTCTTATCTAGTACTCCTTGTAAACCATGCTTTTACCCTACTAAATCTTACCTAAGTGGTAGAAGCTGTACTTTACAAGTTGCCTCTATGTTATAGAATATCAGAGAAAACTTCCTGGATCTTTCTCCCATTGTCTCCAGGCTTTGCACAATGCATTCTGGATATCAATGATCTGTTAGGAAATGCTATGAATGAGATTCCCTGCTAACTCCCAAGGGCTGCAAAACACCTGTGGTATTCTGGAACTTTGCTGGACTCAATACTGACTCTTGTGAGATTTAGGACCTATATGTGTATGTTCTATGCTATTATCTTATCAAAGGAGGAATAATAAATTCATTTAATAATCACAAATGAATGCCCATAATAAAATTAAGATTTAAGTTAGTTAAAACACTTTCCACGTGGGACTTCAGAAAACATTATTTTGGAATAAAAATTTATGGCACAATAAGAGGGCTTTTTGTTTACATCAACATATTTTGCCCAAGAAGCCTGAGAATTCTCATTAAACTTCTTCCTCAGGATAACACGTTGTAATCAGAAAAAATTTAAATGCAAGTCAAAAATATATGGACATTACTAACTGGCTTATAAATATGAATTAATACTGTATGAGGTAAGAGAAATCTTGGGTCAAATGACCTCAAGGGTTGAAGTTCAGGAAAGATGTGACATAGTCTAAAAAAATAGTAGTCTGGAACAGTGGAAATTTTAGAAGACTTATGCACCATATTAGGGACTCCCACCAACTTTGAAGGTCATGAGAGGCAAGAGAAAGAAGGCAAAGACACCTGTGAAACAAAAGGAAAGGTACTTCTTTACTTCCACATCTTTCTCTAGAGTGAAGCATGAATGGCTCTCACAGAAATAGTATCATGATTCTAATGTAGTTTGGGTAACTAAAATGGCAAGTCTATATCTTGTCATGATACTCAGTCAAGTCAGGCCACTAGTGGCATTTATATGTGTTTATTCAAAAAGAGGAACCCCTGAATCGCATATTCCATTGAAGGTCTAATTTTTTTCTTTTGTCTCCAGGGTTGGTGATATTAGGTGGCCAACCTCTTCATATCATTAAATGTATTAAGTCAGACCCCAGGTTTTCAACACATTTTCATTTTTCATAAAAGTGCCCATAAATTCTAATGTACATTTTCTCATTTTGTTCAACCCACCTTACCCTGTGTCTTTGATCCTGCTTAAAATGAGATCTATGTGTCTTACTTTGGTGGACATGGTCCTGCCTAACAGATAGATCCATGCCTACCACCAACTTAAAGTTGGCCCTTGTTACCTTCTGTTTATCAAGATAGTTTAATTTCTTCATAGCACTTATGAAACTACCTGCTATTTCCTATCGATTTATTTACTCACTCTCACCCTGCACACATTAGTGAAGACTTTGTGCCAGCAAAGATCATGTCCATTTTGTCCACTGCTGACTCAGCAGGACCTACTATATATCTGACATATTAAGTGCTCAACAAATATTTGTGAAATAAATTAACCATTTGCTTTGTCTCAGCACAGTGTATAACATTTAATAAGAGTACATAAATTTGTACTAACTGGATGGATCAGTTTGAATTGGAATTCTTTAAACTAATCACTCTTTTCAACTTAGTATCACTTATACCACCTTGGGCATACAGAATCCATTCACACTTCTTAAGAAAACATCTTAAATTTCCTGTGCAGTTTTCTCTGATTCTTTTTCAGTGCACTATTACATTTTTTTAGTGTTTACTTTTTGAGAGGGAGAGAAAGACAGACAGACAGACAGACAGACAGAGTAAAAGTCAAGGAGGGGCAGAGAGAGAGAGAAATCTCAAGCAGGCTCCACTCTGTCAGCCCAGAACCCAATGTGGAGCTCAGTCTCATGAACTATGAGATCATGACCTGAGCTGAAACCAAAGTCAGACCTTTAACCAACTGAGCCACCTGGTTGGTTTTTATTTATATCGAGAAAGAAATGTGGATTTAAAGTCAATCAGACCTGGCTCAAATTCACAAATAAATTTGTGAACATAGGAAGTTTGATTAAAGTATTTGTGGGATGCCTCTAAGGCTCACTTCCCATATTTGAAAAATTGGAATACTAAGAGTTACTATGAAAATTAAGATTAAAGGCCAATAATAAGCACCCCATAAATTGAGTATTATAGATAGTTAAAATGATAAGCATAATAATAATGCTATTTTAAAACAGACCTTTTTATAAAGATCTTCTTAATGTGGAACAGAATAGTTCATAAATTCACTTCAAGTGAATTTATTTTTGAAATATTTCAAAAAGTTCACTTTTCCTAATTAAGTTTATTACTTTCCTATTGTCTCCTTGACCTTTCTCTACTAAATTTATTTCTACTCAGCTATTTTTATCTATAATTAAAAAAAACTTTTTAATGTTCTTTTTTGTTTATTTTTGAGAAACAGAGAGAGACAGTGTGAGCAGGGGAGGGTCAGAGAGAGAGGGAGACACAGAATCCAAAGCAGGCTCCAGGCTTTGAGCTAGCTGTCAGCACAGAGCCTGACGTGGGGCTTGAACCCATGAACCATGAGATCATGACCTGAGCTAAAGCCGGACACTTAACCACTGAGCCACCCAGCACTCCTATCTATAATTTTTTCAAATGTACATTATTTTTAAGTCAAAATATATTTGACATATAACATTGTATAATTTTAAAGTGTACATGTTGATTTGGTATTTTCATTATATTTGTATGAGAAAGGAGTGTTTATTTATTTTAATAGAAGTCTACCATTTATAGTTATGCTTTCTTATTCCCAAACCACTAATTTGCTCCTTTAAAAAATACATTCCTCGAGGTGCCTTGGTGGCTCAGTCAGTTAAGTGTTCAGCTCTTGGTTTAGGTCAGGTCATGATCTCACAGTGTGTGGGTTTGAGCCCCACCCCCCAAACCCACCGTCAGGTTCTGTGCTGACAGTGCAGAGGCTCCTTGGGATTCTCCTTCTCTCATTCTCTCTCTACCTCCCTTCTCTCTCTCCCTCTCTCTCAAAATAAATTAATAAACTTAAAATAATACATTCCTCAAATGTGCCATACTTTGTGCTTCTTCAGTGTCTTTGCACACACTGTTCTCTAGGTTGGGCATCCCCCTAGCTCCTGCCACCATTCCACTTTAGCTACCTCTGCTCACCTCTCAAAGCTCAGTGAAATTTTCACTTGCACAAGAGATTGCCTATACTTCCAGACCAAGTCTTCCTGTTGTATGCTTTTTTTCATAACTTCTATTTTTCTTTCATAGACCTTTCACATTTTGTAATTCCTATACTGAATGACTAGCAGATTAATATGTGTCTCCTTCCACTCTGTAAGGTCTTTGAGAGCAGGTCATATGTATTTGTTCAGCACACTGCATGGCACACAGTAGGCAGAAGATTCTCAGTAAATTATTTGTTGAATAAATGGAACAGGGAGACCAGATGGTTCTGAATTGTATCTCTGTGAATTTCTGACCATTGTTCCTATCTTAACATCACCCATTCTCTTACTTGGGTTTCCATGAAAGCAGTGATTAAGAAAAAGATTTTCACAGTTGGCCTACTATAAGTTCTTTTCATATGGATATTGGCTAACTTTCGGCCTGGAGTTGGCCATTTCCCCTTCTGCCCTGATCACCAGCTGGACTTGGTTTGTTTGCCTCTGTCTTCCTCTACTCTGTTCCTCTGCTTCACACCAGTACAGATCTTCCCCTCCCAAGCAGCCTTTCCCATTCCTGTGGCTCCTTCCAGCCAACAACCTGGTTCTCTTCCACCCAGATGCCTGTTTGTCTTACATTCCTGCTCTCCTTGACTCTGTATCTCAGGAAGACTGATTCCTTCAGTCTGTGTTCCCCAAGGTCTGCAACTTCCAGACAGGGATGTCCAGTAAAATTGGAGAACATGAGAAAGAAGGAAACCTGGGCCATTCTCCCCAGTACTCTCTGTTCTGCATGGGGTTTCCAGCAGGAGCTTTGCCTCCTTCATATTTTTGGCGACCACCAAAATGCTGGCATGATTCTCGTTCCCACTAGGTATCCCTGACTCTGCACTCTAGTCCTTTATAATGTCAAGTGCCAAAAGGAATTACTTGCTTATAGCCCCTGAAACACAACCCTCTCCATTGTTCCCCCTGTCTCAAGGGCAGTAGCAATACCCAGGGAAGTCACTCTCTGGCTTCCTTGTCACCCTTTCTGCAATTTCAACAATCCTATAGCTATAACTAGCTATCTGCATTATGTTTTCTCTCTTGTAGTGCTTCTCAAACTTTTTGGCTTTAGGATTCTTTAACATTCTTAAATATCCTTGGTGATACTGTGATTTACATTAAGAAATATATATTCTTGGCACAGAAGAAGAATAAAATAAAAAGATTTCCATGCAAATAATTTATTTGTGATTATGTGCCTGGGTTAGGTATAAGGTTTAAGATTAGTGAACAAGAAATGTGGAAACATCTGCACAAAATTGTCTCATAGTTTGAAACTGCTATCATGACTGGTGTTCACATCCCAAGATTATTTGAGAAATGTTATGAGATGTAGCTTATAACCGTCTAACTTAGGAACAAAGGAACAATGTTGATTCTTTGACTTGATTACTTCCACAAGCATTAAGTGCTCTGTACTTCCTGGTTACCCACCAGACAGTTCCAACAGGATGTTCACTAACATACGAAACTCATAATACAGTCTCAGAGAGTCTGGAGTGAAGCATGTGGAGAGAGGTCAAGGTGATGTCTTGTCAGGTAGTCACTGCACAAAGCTGCCTAAGTGTGCACAGGACTGGCTGCTTTATGAATATAAGAGTGTGGCTCAGAGGGCATGAATTTGTGTCACATCAGTTCTCTTCATACAAGGCCCAGTTCAACCTCTGTCCAGCTAAGTTTGTACACGGTCTCTGTTGATTAATGTTGGTATTTAATCTGTCATTTGTTCAGTCATGTCAATACAATACATATTCCAAGCTGGTCAAAAACAATCATGTCCTATGAGGAAAAGACAGAAGTCTTATGTAAATTAGAATGCATGGCATTGTTTGATGTTGCCTTCATATAAAGATTATCATTCTGCCATGAAAAGAAATCAGATTGGTTCAACATTTTTTTGTTGTTTTTGTTCACAAGAAGTTTTTCTTTAAATGTCCAGCTCCTTGAATTATTAAACTAGATTGGAAAATCAGAGGTTTGGGGGCATCTAGGTGGCTCAGTCAGTTAAGCAATGGTTTTTGGCTCAGGTCATGATCGTACAATCCCTGAGTTTGAGCTCTGCATACAGCTATCCGGTGTCAATGTGAGAATGGTTCAAATCATCTATCTCCCTCTCTCCTTTCCCCTCATCCTATCCTGCCCTCAGGCTCTGGCTTTCTCTCTCTCTCAAAAATAAAATAAATATTTAACAATAACAAAGAAAGAAAATCATAGGTTTGGTATGATTGCATTCCTCTAAGATCCTTCCTTCTTGATTTTTTTTTGTGAACCTATTTCTTGCTTTGAGATTTGGAGAATGTTTCTTTGTCTTTACTTATTTTTCTACCTGCCTACTGAGAACCAGAGTATTTAGCTTATCTTATTAATGTCTTTCCTATTCATAATATAGAGATGTTTAGTCCTAAGACATATGAATGCTATATTACTTACATGGCATATATGTGGAAGAATTCCCTTTCTTAGGGCAAGTGTAAAGGCATCAAACTACACAAAATCAGTAACAAATTGGAAGAAAGTCTACCCATAGTTCTGTTCCAAAAATGCATGCTTATGTCATAATATTTTTGGAATTTCAGTTGGTTAAAACCGTTTTCTAATAAACATTATTAGTCCTACATTTATGGTTTAAAAATGGAAGCTAAACTTTCTTTTTAAAATTCTACTCTAGTCTTTCTTCACATAAGCTACCAGCCCATGCAATATTTTGGATTTTCCAAAGCCCCACATTTAAAAAACCATCTGTTTTAATTATTGTTGCATATAAGATTCAAAATCAGGCCTATAACTGACTAATTGCAGTTACAGTCATTGGGCTAAGAGATACTTTAGTAAAGGGGAAAAGATTATTATCTTCTCTATAATATGCTTTTCAACTAAACTTAATGTCCCTCTCCCCTATGCATTGGTTTTTGGATTTTTGCCTCAGTTGAACTTAAACTATATATATAATTTTGAATTCTACTTTATTTCTGAGTTATGCCTTAATAATATGACTCTTTGAAGAAACTCAGTTTTGTGCTTTTATATTTAGTCGACCAGCCAAAATCATTAATCAGGCACTTACTCACTGGAATACACACACACGCACACACATACATTTGGAAAAGAAATTAAAGACAGGGGAATTTATATCAGTCAGAAATTTATACTATTATATTAAACAAAGTTACAAATATTGGTAAGTTAGGAGAGAGATATTACTGGTTGAATTTAAGACACTATTAAATATTGTATCTAATTATAAAAGAGCACTTGGTACACTCAAACAGTAAAATCTTTGCTCTATTTAAGAAGCACACTGTGCTGTCTTTTTTCCATTGGATACTCTTTCCTGTTTTGTCAAAGATTAATTGGCCATACACGTGTGGGTCCAGTTTTGGGCTCTCTATTCTGTTCCATTGGTCCATGTGTCTGTTTTTGTGCCAATACCATACTGTCTTGATGATGGCAGCTTTGTAGTAGAGGCTAAAGTCTGGGATTGTAATGCTTCAACAGGTCGTGTTGGGAGAGCTGGACAGCAACATGTAGAAGAATGAAATTAGACCACTTTCTTACACCATTCACAAAAATAAACCCAAAATGGATAAAGGACCTGAATGTGAGACAGGAAACTATAAAAACCCTGGAGAAGAAAGCAGGAAACAGCCTCTTTGACCTCAGTCACAGCAGTTTCCTACTTGACACATCCCAAAGGCAAGGGAATCAAGAGCAAAAATGAACTATTGGGACCTCATCAAGATAAAAAGTTTCTGCAAGGCAAATGAAACAATCAAAAAAACTAACAGGCAACCGACAGAATGGGAAAAGATAGTGGCAAATGGCATATCAGATAAAGGGTTGGTATCCAAAATCTACAAGGAACTCATGAAACTCCATACCCAAAAAACAAATAATCCAGTGAAGAAATGGGCAGAAGACCCGAACAGACACTTCTCCGAAGAGGACATCCAGGTGGCCAACAGGCACATGAAACGATGCTCAGCATCACTCATCATCAGGGAAATACAAATCTAAACCACACTGAGATACCACCTCACACCAGTCAGAATGGCTAAAATGAATAAATCAAGAGACTATAGATGCTGGTGAGGATATGGAGAGACGGGCACCCTCCTACACTGTTGGTGGGAATGTAAACTGGTGCAGCCACTCTGGAAAACAGTGTGGAGGTTCCTCAAAAACCTATCAATAGAACTCCCCTATGACCCAGCAATGGCACTGCTAGGGATTTACCCAAGGGATACAGAAGTGCTAATGCATAGGAGCACATGTACCCCAATGTTCACAGCAGCACTTTCAACAATAGCCAAATCATGGAAAAAGCCTAAATGTCCATCACCTGATGAGTGGATCAAGAAGATATGGTATATATATATACAATGGAGTACTACATGGCAATGAGAAAGAATGAAATATGGCCATTTATAGCAAAGTGGATGGACCTCAAGGGTGTCATGCTAAGCGAAATAAGTCAGGTGGAGAAGACAGATACCATATGTTTGCACTCATAGGTCTAACAGGCGAAACCTAACAGAGACCATGGTGAGGGGAAGGGGGAAAGAGAGTTGGGGAGAGAGAGGGACACAAATCATGAAAGACTATTAAATACTGAGAACGAACCAACGGGGAGGTGGAGGGGGGAAAGGGGGTCATGGTCATGGAGGGGGGGCACTTGTGGGTAGAAGCACTGGGTGTTAAATGGAAACCAATTTGACAATAAAGTATTTTTAAAAAAGTACATTGTGCCACAGGACTTGCCATCCTTTGGCCACAAACTAACACACCTTAAAATGCAGATGTAAATTTAAGTACCTCCATAGCTCTTTCCAACTAGTAATGGCAGGCTTTCAGTCTCTTTTCCAGATTCCCTACTCTCTTAATATCTTTTGGAGCCCACAAGTAGTATCTCATCTGTAATGTTTAAAATGCCCTCTTGTGTCTATCTTTTGGCTGCTACTCAAACTTTCTATAGCTTTGAGATTGCAAGGCTTTAATATTATTATTATTATTATTATTATTATTATTATTATTATTATAGATAGGGTCTAAATCCCCTTCTGTGTCCCTCCTTTTAGATGAGTTGTGGAATAAATTCAAGTGGCCTAATATATATGTAATTAGTGTCCTAGAAGGTGGGAAGACAAGGAAGAGAGAAAATATTTGAAGAAATAATGTTCAGAATTTCCCAAAGGTGAGGAATACAATAAATCCATAGATATAAGATGCTCAGTGAATCCCAACATATTTGAAGAATACAAATTTCTCAACACCATTGATAAAGAGATAATCTTAAAAACTGCTGAGGAAATAAAAACGACATTTAATGTAGAGAGAACCAAACAAAGATGAGGATAACAGCAGATTTATTCTTGGAAAAATGCAACTGAGAAAACAGTAGGGTAAAAACCCTAAAGTTAAAAGAAAAAGGACTGTCAATCCAGAATACATACCCACCAAAATATCTTTTAAAAAGAAGGTGAAATTAAGACTTTTTCAGATAATTAAAGCTGAAAAAAAAAAAACATCACCACCAGCAGATTCACACAGCACACAAAAGTTAGGAGAAGTTCACTAGGCAGAAGGAACATGATGCCAGATGGCAATAGGTTTCTACACAGATATGAAGAACACTACAAATGATAACCTTATTAGTAAATCTATAGCATTTTCTTAGCATTCAATATATTTGAGACATAGTGATTGTTTAAGCAAAATATTAATAAGTAGTATGTGGTTTATAATATATGTAGAAATAAAGTGCATGATAACCATAGCACAAAGTCCCAAAGAGGAGAAATTGAGGCTAAATGTTTTAAAGTTCTTATAATACATGTGTGGTGGTATAATAATACTTAAAGGTAGATTATTATAAGTTAAAGATCTATACTACAAACTCTAAATCAACCACAATAAACCAAAACACAAAAATGTAGCAATAAGTTAACAAAAAAGATAAAAGATAGGGAGATGTTGGTAAAAGGGCATAAACCCTCAGCTATAAGATTAATAAGGTCTCTTGAACTAATATAAAGCATGGTGACTGTAGTTGATAACACCATATTATATAATCAGAACTTGTTGAGAATAGAACTGAAGTGTTCTTTTACACATACAGATACAGTTAAATATGTGAGATGATGGATATGTTAACTAACTAGATGGAAGGAATTCTTGAACAAGGCACTTATATGTAAATGTACCTTGTTTAAGGGGTGCATGATGTACCCCATAAGTATCTTACAATATATATATTATTATACCTCAACAAAGCTAAAGTAAGTAATAAAAATACTTAATTGAGGACAATAAGACAGAAAGATGGAAAAGAAAACAGAAAACAAGACTCACAGATAAAAATAAGTGGAATATTTAAAATTAAATATATTAATATGTAAATAGTCTAAGCACTCCATATAAAAAAGATACATTAGCAGACAGGATAAAATAACACCCAATTATATGCCACCTACAATGAGAGCATTTTATATATAAACACAAAAACAGGCATAAAGTAAAAGGATGAAAGTACAATGATAGTCCTAATGAAAAGAAAGTTGGAGCAATAACATTAGATAAAGTAAATTTCAGAGAAAAAATGAGTAACAAAGCCAAAAAGATCATTTCATGATGACTAAAGGGGAAATTCACCAGGAGGACATAATAGTCCTAAATGTTTATGCATAAAAGTATCAGAATTTAAAAACACAGGAAGCAAAACATATAACTACAAGCAGAAATACATAAATCTACAATTCTGACTGGAGATTACATTACTCCTCTCTCAATAAAAGAACAAAAAGCAGTAAATATCTAAAGAATGAGTAAATATGAACAAAATTATCAACAAACTTGACCTCATTTATACATATTATAGATCTTACCACCTAACAATAGTAGAATAAACATTCATTCCAAGAACATTTAACAAGACAAGACATTTTCTACAAAATACGGAAAGACCATAAAACCAGTTAAAAGGACATGAGAAATCAGATCATACAAAATATGCTCTCTGAGCAAAGTGGAATTATATTATAAATCAATAATAGAAAGTTTTCTAGAAAATCTTCAAATATTTGGAAATTAAATAGCACATTTCTGGATAAACTGTGGCTTAAAGAAAACAAAAAGAAATATCAGTATGTATTTTGAACTGAACAAAAATAAAAACCACAACATATCAAAATGTGTTGGATACTACTAAAGCAATATTTGCAGAAAAGATTTTACTGCAAAAGAAGAAATGTGTCTATATTGTGATAGATGGTAACTACACTTAAAGTGACTGAATAATGTATAGAATTGTTGAATCATTATGTTGTACACCTGAAACTGACATAACACTGTATGCTAAATACTTCAATTAAAAAAAAAAGACTCTAGTAGACTTATCAAAAAAGAAAAGAGAAAGGACCCCAATAGATAAAATCATGAATAAAAGAGGAGTGATCACAACTAAATACAAACAATTATGAGAGAATACTATGAAAAATTATATGCCCACAAACTGGGCAATCTGGAAGACATGGATAAATTCCTAGAAACATAAACTACCATAACTGAAACAGGAAAAAATTGAAAATTTGAACAGACTCAAAACCAGCAAAGACATTGAACGAGTAATTAAAAACCTCCCAAAAAACAGCCAGATGGCTTCCCAGGGTAATTCTACCAGACATTTAAAGAAGTTTTAATACTTATTCTTCTCAAAATGCTCCAAAAACTAGAAATGGAAGGAAAACTTCCAAACTCATTCTATAAAGCAGGCATTACCTTGATTCTGAAACCAGACAAAGACCTCACTAAAAAGAATTACAGGCCAATGTCCCTGATGAAACTTGATGCAAAAATCTCAACAAGATAGTAGAATATCAAATGCAACAATATATTGAAAGAATTATTCACTATGATCAAGTGGGATTTATTCTTGGGCTAGTTCAATATTTGCAAATCAATCAATGTAATGCATTACATTAATAAAAGAGGATATGAACCATATGATCCTTTCAATAGACAAAGAAAAAGCATTTGAGAAAATACAGCATCCATTCTTGTTAAGAATCTTCAACAAAGTAGGGAGAATGTCATATGAACAGGGAGGCAGACACTGAACAATATATCTAAAAGACAAAGAATTTTTGGAAACCACCAGAAGCTAAGAAGAGGCAGGAAGGATTCTTTCCTACTGTCTTTGGAGAGAGCATGACCTTGATGACTCCCCGATTTCATACATCAGGTCTCCAGAAGTGGGAAAGGATAAATATATTGTTTTATGGCACCCATTTTGTTGGAGATTACTACTGTAGCCCTACGAAATCCCAATATGCAGTTTTGTAAAAATTGGCAAGCTGATTCTGAAATTCATATGTGTACTCAAAAAAGGGTATCTGAAAGAATTTTGGAAAAGAACAAAACCTGATTCTTCATGTGTCATATAATCCAGCCAGTCCACTCTTAGATACAAAGACTTATAAACCAATGTCCATATTTTCCAACTGGAGTCAATCTCAATGTCCACCCTTTAGTGAATATATAAATATGTTTTGGTATATCAGTGGTATGAAATGCTATTTAGTAATTAAAAAGGAACAAACTAACAATTAATAGATGGATTTCAAAATAATTATTGTGAGTAAAAGTAGCTAAACCCAAAATACATCCTGTAAAGATAAAACTAAAAAAGGAAAAAGTATACACTGTGTGATTCTCTTTATATAAATTCTCAAAAATGCAAACTTATATATGACAGAAAGAAAATCAACGGTCATCTGTTGCCAGGGGTTGCGCTGGGGTTATGGAATGAGAGGAAGGAGTAACAAAGGTGCACAAGGAAAGTTTGAGATGGATATATTTATTCACTATTTTGATTTTTGTAATGGTTTTGTATGTACATATGCCAAAAGTTACTAAATTTTATAATTTAAATTTGGGAAATTTATTCTATGTCAACTGTACCTCAATAAACACGTTAAAATAAAAGTAGCAACAACCTATACCCAGCATTGTTACTGTATTGATTGAGACTCATTTGGGGTTAGAATCTTTTCTTGTGATGAACGTATACCTTAGCATACCAGAGTCTTTCTCTGATATTTGTATTGTCTCATTCCGACCCCTATCCTCACTCACCAGGCACAGCCATATAAGTCTGAATCCTAAGAATAATTTTGATTCAACATTTGATACCATCCTATTCCTCATCTCTGTAGGAATTGTTTCACCCTCTTTAAATCTGTTTGCAATCACTTGCTCTTATTGCTTAATTCATCTAAATTACAGTCTTGAACAAATACAAATGCCAAAATAATGCCATTTCTTAAGGTATTAGACTATTTCTATGTACTCATATAGTTTTTAAAATGTGCTATAACAGTGATAGTTAATATGATACATACTATATGTTATTATACATAAATATATAATGATACATAAACTATTATATATGCTACCTATGAATAGTGACAAGATTTTGTATATATGTCTGTATATGTGTGTATGTATATATGCATAAAATTTGTGACAGCATGGTTTTAACTATTAGATATTGTTTGAAGAATCAAGTTCATATGAGTTTGCCTGAAAAAAGTAGTTACTCAGTCAGAAATTATAATACATTGTGGCTTATGTGAATAAAGAGTCTTATTTTTCATTGTAATAAAAAGTTCAAAGGAAAATAGAAACAGTCATGGTGGCTTTACCATGCCATCAAGCACCAGGTACTCTCTGCTCTGCCACTTAGCATATGTTTATTACTTCCCGGTCATGAGATGACAATTTTACCTCTAAGCATTATACCTGTATTAGAATCGAGAAAGGGGAGAAGGACACTAAAAGGCAAATACCAAACTGAGTTGGTCCTTCTTGAAGGACAACCAACAACGCCAACTTATATGTCATATTAGACAGGTATATGTCTCTTGGCCATCTTTATCGAGATGGAAAACATGGAAAATGATATTTTGGTGGCAGCACTTGTGGATTTCAGCTTAAAAGTATTTAGCGGAGGAGACAAGTTAGAGAGTTGCTAGTATGAGTTTGCTAACCAAAGTATTGTTAAATGGTTGGAATAAAAATCTCTCAAAAACTGCACTTGTTCTGTCTCTCAGTGAAAAATAACATTACCAAATATCAGTTTTTTTATTAGTCATAAAATCATTTGGGTTTCCTGAAAGATGCATGTTTTTAAAATATGGTAGCTAGATATGTATATTATATAATTAAAACAAATTGATTACACACCTCAAAATTCTAGATGTAGTCTCAAACACAGTAATTAAAATTTGAATTTACAGCTATATTTATGTTTTTCCTAAGTATATTTGGTTGAGAACATTTTATACTTGATTTAGGAGATGTGCAACTGAAAGCCACATGTTTTCAACATCAGTGATTATGACCAGCTGCTTTGGTTTATATCCTGATCTTAATGTCGTTAGCAATCTACTAAAAGCAGTTTAATATTATTAAAATCATTAATCATTCAGTATTTCATGGAAGTAATCTTAATTGCAGATTTGGCCATTATAAACCTCAGAAAAACAGAAAAAAATTCACTCCAACTCTCTAAGGCACAGGAAGTGTCAGATATAAATATGTTTTTTCAATAAGCATTGAAAATTCTAAGTGAAAGCAGTATAGCACAGTTAAAAAAGAACTCTCTGTACAGAGAAAGATCAATTGATTGATACAGTAGGAAGCATCTATTAGCTACCTATTATTTACCCAGTTGTTTATTAGATGGAATAAATAAAATGGGTAAGATGTAGTACTTATTAATGAAGTATTTAAACTCTTGTTTGAGAGATTCAATAAAATATGCAAAGCACTAGAGAACACAATCATCTTTATATTCAAATACTGAGTTTAGATCACAGAAATTTCCAAATGGAAAAGACTTTTTGAGATAAAACTAATCTATTCCCATGATTACGGAATTTAAGACTGGCTATTTTAACAACCTCCAAGCAGAGTACCTGGTAAAATACAGATTTATACTACTGATGTCAAAGACCAATGTGGCTGGAGGGAGGTGGTAGGATTTGGCTTATGAAGTAATAGAGAGATCTGGTCTTCTTTAATCTAGATGTTCATCTATCCCATAGGACCACAAAGTCCTCATTGGATTCTTTGCTTCTAGCTGGTCAAATATAAATGTAGGAGGGTCAGCCCTGGAAGGGATGTACATTTACCTCACACAAATTTCAGCGATAGTACGTCAGGCCCCATCTAAATATTTTGTCTGCCCAAAGAGCTCCTGCATCCATTTTGGCCTGGTTGATGCCATCTTATCTTAAGATCTGAGCTGAAGCTCCACTTACTTAAGAAAGCTGTCTATGACAACCTTAACTAGAAAAAATATCTCTTTTAGACACTCAAGGAAAACATGATGTTAGTATCACTGCCTCCCAAAATAATTTTAGATTAACTGATTCATGTCCGTATCCTTTACTCTAGTTTAAGATAATGCAGATATGAGGTGTGTTGTTTTTTTTTAACATGTTATCTGTAGGTCTTAATATCATATCTGGCCTAAGGAAAAATTAAAAAGAATCCATTGAACGAATGAACAAATACATAAATAAATCCATGAAGTAATATGTCAGTGATCAAATGATGAAACTGAAGCCCACTAATACTCACTTTTAGTCTGGGTCTCGTTCTGTCAGCACCATATGTTTTTAGTGGGTTCTGTATATAGATTGAAATCTATCTTTATGGCCCTATAAGCTTTAGGCCCAATGAACTTTAGGTCACTGAATCCATATAAATATTCATTTATAGATTTTTAAATAAAATAGTGTTGTGTTATTTATGTATTTTGAAATAATAATAATATATGATAATAAATAATATTAAAATGAATAAATAGTATATAGTGCTTTAATGAATAAGATAGTATATGGTAATATTATATTCCTGATTCTAACACAGGCATGATGCCTGGAGGTAAAGTAGTCTTCTCATGATTGGTAGGTAAGAAACATATGCTCAGTGGTAGAGCAGAAAGTGCCTGGTGTCTGATGACATCTTGAAGCCACCATGCCTCTTTCTGACTATCTTTCTTTGAATTTTTATTATATTGAAAATAAGAGTTCATTCATTTAAACCACAACATAATATAATTCTTGATTAACCACTTTTTTCAGACATACCTATATGAACTTGATTCTTTAAAAAGTGGATATAATGTCTAAAACCATGCTGTCACAAATCATGCATATACATATGTGCACATATATGTCATATGTATTTATAAATACAAATATACACATATATACATATGCACATGTATGTAATATATGTATTTATATATACATATACAGGCTCTTGTCACGATTTATAAGTAGTTAAATGTGTAGCTGTAGGCATATTTCTGCAGTAAGAAATTTAGTTGTCAAAGGAGTTAAAAGAGGAACAGTGGAATTCAAGTAAAAGCATCTTGTTTTTATAATCACATCATTATATTTCAGAGATTTTTTTCTTTGAAAACAAAAATACAGAAAAGAAAATTGTATACTGAATCTTCTTTCAAAGTAAAACAAATAGCAATAATGGGGCATTTGGGTGGCTCAGTCAGTTAAGTGTCCAACTTTGGCTCAGGTCATGATCTCACGGTTTTGGGTTTGAGCCCCGCATCAGGCTCTGTGCTGACAGCTCAGAGCCTGGAGCCTGTTTCAGATTCTGTGTCTCCCTCTCTCTCTGACCCTCCCCTGCTCATACTGTCTCTCTCTGTCTCTCAAAAATAAATAAAAACATAAAAAAAGAAATAGCAATAAGATGTTGGGAGGCCTTTTTAGTAAGTATATAGATCTTTGTGACAAATTTCTTCTTGGCAAAAGGAAACACCACAAGGCATAGTGGCTTTGTTCAATTACTCAGCCCTTACCTGAGTTTTTCTAAATTCAATCAAAATCAACATTTGTTGTAAAGCAGCACTGATATCTCTGTGATGCGTTATGCTAGATACTGTAAAGGAGGTAAAGATAACTGACTCTCAATCTTTGGTATTACATTACTTATAATCTAAACAGAAAATACCAGATAAAGCAAAATAATGTTATATGGTGATTTGAGCATAGGTTTCATACAGAATCATTTAAAACCCTATACATAATCTAACATTTGTCTTGCATTTAGTAGGTTTTCAGTGTCTATATGTTAAACATTTAGGTAGAAACAAATTGCTCTGGAAAAGTAGAGTAGGGTGTAATTAATTTTGCTTGAAGGGTCAAAGATCACTAATACTTACATATTTGAATTGAATTTGGATAAACATGGCATTGATAATTAGAGGCCTTTTAAAGGGGGTGGTGGAAACCTGAGTTAAGGGTATTTTAGACATGAGCAAAATAAGAAAGATACTTAAAAAAATGAATGATATAGTTCAAGAATGACAAATAGTCCACAGGAGCTAGGAATCAAGGCATCTGGAGAGATGAGAATGTAATAATAGGCTGAAGAATGTTCATACAGGATTCTGACTCTCTGTCATGGAGTTTAGATATTATTCTCTAGGCAGGGAAAAACCATTCCATTTTTTTTAACGGAAGAGTGACCTAATCCTGTTTGGGTTTGGAAACATATTCTTGGACAGTATAAGGATCAGTTGAAGATATTGAAACTTAAATGTACAGGGCCTGATCATCTACAAGAATGCCTAGGCAAGAGTCGTTAAGAGCAAGATAGAGGGTTCTATAGTCAAAATGAAATTACATGATGTTTTTTGGGGGGTTTTTTGTTGTTTTTTTCCCCCCTAGGAAGTGTGTCTTGGGTTTTTCCCTTATTATTTTCATTACTTTTTTTTTTTCCTCTTCTTTTTTTGGTGGTGGGGGTGGTTATGTTTAAATGAGGTTGCTTTTACAACACCAAAGACTTAATCAT
>NC_043703.1:97222229-97255358 GCF_006229205.1 Suricata suricatta
ATTACATGAAATAGAAGTTGGGGTTCTGATTTTTTACTTTGCTTATCCATTTGGAGTGTCATTGTAACTACTGTATTGTAAATGATGGAAAATAATTGCATATGTTAAAAATAGTGTTATATTCTAAAAAAAATAAAAAATAAAGTTACAAAAAAAGATTTAAAAAAATGAACATGTTAACAACAATACTGGAAATCCTAAAACTCTGGCAAACAATTTGATGGGTGGTAAGAGAGAAATGGCAAATTAGAGATGTGACTTAGCTAGAAAGATGAGAAGATGAGACTTGACTACCTAAAGAATACAAAAGAAGATAAAAATGTTAAAGGGACAAAAATGAATTAAGTTTTAGCTATATGGTGTCTGAAGTGGCAGGAACATATGTCTATGTAAGTGCTCAGTGGAGATACTTGTTCTACATTGCTTGTTTTTAGAAATTCCAAGTAAATGATATTTTTATTGATCCCTGTATTTTTAGAAGCTGCAATTCCTAATGATAACTATAAAGATCACAGTGTAGCCACTGTGCATGCAAAATAATACCTTTTTTATATAATAGTTTGTAAAATTTTTATACTCATGTTTCCATTTAATCCTCACAATAATTTGAAGGTCAGTATGGCAAGAGTTGTTATCCTAGTCTTCAAATGAGTCAACAAAAAGTAAGAAAGTTAAAATCACTTATCTGAGGACAGACAGTTGGCAGTATAGTGAAGCTTCATGGAACATAAATCTTTCAATTTACTCTTTGGTTTTGTGAACAAAAAGACAAACAGAAAATCCACACACTCCTTTTGGTAATAGTAATATCATATCACAGAATATATAAACTACTATTTTGGTAAAGTCACTACTTTATATATGTGTGTGTGAACATATATATATATATATATATATATATATATGTGTGTGTGTGTGTGTGTGTGTGTATTATACATAGTATGTATATACATATATACATACATATGCATATGTATATATAAGTATATATACAAATAAATATTTTTCATTTAATTCAATCACAATAATACATCTTTTTTTAAAAGTTTTTGTTTTTGAGAGAGAGAGTGCAAATAGGAAAGGGGCAGAAAGAAAAGGACAGAGAATCCCAAGAACACTTTGTGCTGTCTGCATGGAGCCCAATGCAGGGCTTAATCCCATAATCCATTAGACCATGACCTGAGCCAAAATCAAGAGTTGGATACTTAACTGACTGAGCCACCCAGTTGCCCCCAAAATAATACATCTTGACAGACTGAGCCCAGTAGCAGAAGTGAGAATTGTTTTTCTATCAAGACAGATATCAAGATTTTCCAATAATGTAAAACTGTGCTACAATTTCCACTAGAATATTTTATTGATAACAAAGTTATTTTATAAAGACATGAAATTATTAATGTTATTTTAAGAGAATTGACAAGTAAATATTTGTATTTTTTATTTCAATTTCAAATACAGTGAATATTTATAGATATTTATACACAAAGAGAAAGCTCACTGATATCCTCAATGAATTTTAACGGTGTAAAAGTACCCTGAGACCAAAATATATAAAAACTGCTATTATAAAATAACGGATAATTTATATGTAGTTGCTGTTTTAAACCTTTGCGGTAACTTTGTAAAGGTTGAGGCAGCATGGCATGAGTTCACAGGTTCTAAGTCTTTTCAAACTCCAGAACCACCACTTAACTAGCTATGAAATCTAAGCCAGTTACGTAACTCTCCAGGGCCTCAATTTTTTAAAATACTGCAATGGTAATAAGATACATAGCTGAGCTACTTCCAATTAACTTAAGAGTTATGGCATGGTATCTCAAGGGCATGTTGGTGGAAAGAGTCCACCCCAGGTTCAGGCAATAAAGGGATGCACTCTCTATAGAGAAATATCAATAAAAAGCTCACCAGAATTCAATTTGCTCTTATTATCACTATGCACCTGCAATTCTAAACAATGTCAGTGATGACATACTCATTCTCCAAAACATCATTTGTTAGACTAACTTCTGAACAATTGCCTGCACCCACGGTGACTGGCTTCAACTGCCCCACCAGTACAGACAACTGTAGGTCTTAGATGTGTTGAAGAGTCCTCACAGCTCAAAAGCTATGGGCTCAGTGGTTAGGGCCTCGATTTCAACTGCATCTCAACTGAACCTCTTCCTCTGCTCTATTGCACTTCTACCTTACAGAAGCTGTTCCTGGGAGCACAACCTAATAAACTTTGTGCATGCAAAACCGTCTCAGAATCTATTTTCCAGGGAATTTGACATATGACAAAGAACTAACGTATAATCACACTTTGTGAATTTCAGAACCAGAACTCAAACACTGGCAAGTCTGACTGCAGTGCTCCCATAACTGCTTAATCATCACCTTGTTTTATAAACACTATTCCTTGGTACCCCCAATTACCACAAAGGAAATGATGACAACTGTTTTGGTGAAGTACACAATCCTAGATTTTCCCTTTGGCCTGATATCCACCCAAGAGTTTGATCACTAAGGATTAGAGGACAATTGTAACCTATACTTGGAGACAGTGAGTGGCAACCTTCCCATTCTGGAAAAACTCTGAAACAACCACAAATAAAGAAAGAGATTGGAATCCTGCTCAGGGAGTAAATACCGATGTTTTACCTTATCCACAGACCACCTTTCCTTGATTTCCAGTTTTGAAGCTATATTCTGAGCACCACTTGTCAGGCTCATACTGATTTTTGAAGAGAAAAAGAGGTTGGGCTCTTATAGACCCTGATAGTCTACCAAACGACAAGGTTGGCCTTCAAGAAGCCTCAATCAGAAGGCCTAGGCCTGCTTTATTTCTCTTGGTTAAAAGTAACACATTGACTAAGATTTAAGTGGCCATTTTGTACTTTTACTCTCCACAAAATCATAAAGAAGGAAAATTAATACACATAACCACTACCAAGCTGAGCTCTCTTATTTTATTTTCCTTACGATACTTGTCACTCCCTGCTATTTTTTTTTCAAATTCATTTGCTAATTTGTGTATTGTTTTTCTTGCACCATTAATGTAAGCTTCATGAGAGTAAGGAGCCTATCCATCTTCTTTAAGCTGCCAGAACAAGTACATGACACACAGTGCTCAATAAATGGTTGTTTACCAAATGCATATATGGAAAGGAAGGAAGATGCCACAAATTAGAAGGGATCTACATTTTGAGGCACTAGTTAAAGTTAGGAGAAAAAGCCTGTTTTCTTAGTTATTTTGTAGTTGACAACTTCTTATTAATTTTTGACTCTCTACCAGACACTGTGCTAGGCACTGGGTTTGAGGTGGCCAACAAAAGGGACATAATATGTGTCCTGAGAACCTCACTGGAACACATACAAGTTTACTGTGGACACCACATTGTGCTGGGTTATTTTGGTGGAGAGTCTAGTGGCTTTTAGGTAACATTTGGCTCTGTGACAAATATCAACATGTATTAAGTGAGTGTGATGCCTTAGCCACTGTGTTAAGACTTCTACATTTTAATTCTGCAATGTACTATGTGACAGAGGTGTTATGATACACATTTTTCCAAAGAAAAAAGTTTGTGTTTCATAGAATATAAGTGAGTTATTTATTCTCATAAAGTAAATCTCTGAGATGGAACTGAAATCCTGAAACCCAGGCCTAACTATAAAACCCATGAATTTCCCAGCCACCTTCAACCTAGAGAAGGAATTTTAAGATACAAGGAGAGATGAACTGGGGAACTCAGTTTCTGAGAAAGTCATTCAAATAAATATGTTAGCAACCACTCTATTATCTTTCAACAAGAAAAAATAAAATCCTATTAATTTTACATCACAAGTTTTCATGAAACCCTCTTCAGTGACAAATAGTATAAAATAATTATTACTTTCAGATGGTTTGGATATTTCTTCAGGTCCCAAGTTTTAGTGGACAGATAATACTTTAATAAAGTATAAAATAAACAGAAATTCCACAAAGGAAATAAGAGAATGTTGAACTCTAGTTAATGATATATGTACTGAATGCTTGGGGGTGAAGTACAGTTCTTTGAACTGTATCAAGGAATAAAATGGATTGGTGGATGGTAGAGAGATGGATGGATGGATGAATATGTGTTCATTATAAAATTCAACTTTTTTAGATGTTTTAATATTTTCACATTAAATGTTAGAAAAATAATATAAGGGCTTGTTTAAGTCCTCTAATATTGGAATTCTTGCATAAATTCCATGTCATCGAGCCCTCCTGACTGTCTCAGGCAAAATTAATTCCCTGCTCTTCTGTACAACCAAGAAGCATGGGAATTAGAATAGAAAACAAGGATAATTTGTTTTATATATATACATATATATACTTATATATTTATAACTTGTTATATATATACTCATTATATATTTATTGCTTAAATTTGTTACATCAGTTATGAATCAGTGTTGTTATATTTTGAATTACTCATAAATCAGCCACTCTTGTAGCTATTTTAATGTCCTTTGAATATGTTTCAATGGATATATTTCTCCCAGGACATACCCATTCTGAGGACCATACTTATTTGTATTCATTTTCATATCTCTTTCCAACATTTAGTACACTCTCTCTATATAATTGGTGCCCAAAAATCATTTGTTAAATGGAATTGAATTTGAGTCATCACCATCCCTATTTACTTACTTTTATTTCATTCTTTTCCTTTCTTCACATATGTGTTTTCCTATTCAGCCTTCATAATTATCTGTGACCCTTCAGAAAATGTAGGGAAATAAATCAGGTGTTTTTTTTTTTATTAAGATGGTAATTTTAGGGGAGCCTGAGTGGCTCAGTTGGCTAAGTGGCCAACTTTTTATTTCAGCTCAGGTCATGATCTCACAATGTGTGAGTTCGAGCCCTGAATCAGTATCTACACTGACGGCATGGAGCCTGCTTGGGATTCTGCCTTTCCCGCTCTCTCTCTCCCCCTTTTTTTCTCTCTCTCAAAATAAATAAAAAACAAAAAACTAAAAAAATAGCATTTTTAAATGCTCTTAAAAAGTGAAAGTGGTTAAAAAGTGTAAACTTCCAGCTAGAAATCATGGGGATGTATTGTACAGCATAGTCACTATAGTTAATAATACTGTATATTAGCAAGTTGCTAAGAGAGTAAATCTTACAGGTTTCCATAAAAGAAAAATAATACATAACAATGTATGTTGATGGATTCTAACTAGGCATGTCGCAGTGATCATTTCACTATATATACAAGTAGCAGATCACTAAGTTGTACCACTGAAACTAATAGAAGTAATATAAAAGAAGGGAAAATACAATATAATCAACTGATTTTACTGGATGAGTTCAAGTCTAATGACCTTTGATGTGAGCATAGGTCCATGAAATAAAGGTGCACAAAATAGAGGGTCTGTGGATGGTGCACAGATAAGAAGATTTGTATTGATGAAGGAGATAGGCTTGAATTAAATTTAGAGTCCAATATGGCAACAAAAAAAAAGTAAATTTGAGGTAATCTTGATTGTATTGTCAGAACTGTTGATCACTGCTTGAACTGCATACACTATTGTTTCATTTGAGAAACCTCATTGCAGAGGCAACAGAAGCATCCTCCAAGGGCTGCTGAGAGCATTCAGTCATTGGTGAGATGATCTTTAACTTCAACAGTAGTAGGTTCAGGAAGTAATTTATAAATAAAGTAATTTGATATTTAGGAAATTGTGATGGTCATAATGATAATTATAGAAAGGAACTTCTAACAGCTTATGGTTACAAATCTAAGTAAGAAAACAGAAGTGAGAGAATAGAACTTTACTCTGTGTAGTATTAAAGTCAATGTTAAGTGTTTGTATATTCCTACCAGTGAGTATTGTGTCTATAGACTACAAGAAAACACAGAAAAATGACTCTACCCTCCAGGGCTATGCCTCTAGGGGCATATTTCAGAGCCTCAGGAGAAAGTAGTCACTCCCATGGAACAAGAAAAAGTGTAATGTTTTCTACAGTCAGGAACTTTCTGTTTGACCCCTCTATAACTTTCAAGACAGCATCGACTTTTCATAAAATAGAGGTTTAAGGGTATTTTCAGAAGCTCTTTTTGAAGTAGACAAAAAGAAACTCCTCTTTCCTCATACCTTATACCCCTGTCTGAAGAATAGTATATGGAAAAACCATACCAGTTTTAGAGAATAGAAATAACTTAGACGTTGAATACCAAGAACATATGCATGATAGGAGAAAGGCCAGGAGAAAGAGGAAATGGTGGGACAAATGTACCTTTAGTAGTTAGGTAAGAATGTTAAAATGACTTATTTTCTTAATCATATATCACTTATCAGTACCAAATAATAGATATGCTCATCACATAAATATAAGATCTTGGTAACAGCTAATGGCAGATTATTTTTCTACCTATGCAACTTCTAAATCTACTAGGCTGTTTTTATAAAGTGATATATTAATTATAATAATCTCATAAACATCTGTGTAGAATGTTTTTGTGAGTCATCATAAAGGGAGAATAATAAAAATATTTTTAGAGGTTAATATTTATTTTTAACAATATTGTAACTATAGATATAAGATAGACCCTGATCCGGGCACCTGTACATATTGTACATATTTTTTTACACTATTATAACTGTACATATAAATAAGCTCTGATCCATAGTTTAGTTAGTTGGGTGTCGGACTTCAGCTCAGGACATGATCTCACGGCTCATGGGTTGGAGCCCATGTGCTGGCAGCTCAGAGCCTGCAGCTTGCTTTGGATTCTGTATCTCCCTTTCTCTCTGCCCCTTCCCCCACTCACACTCTTTCTCTGTCTCAAAAATAAATAAATATTTATAAATTAAAAATAAATAAATTAAATAAATAAATAAACTCTGACCCACTGGCTTCTTTCCTTGTGTAATATTAGCAAGGTTGTAAAACATAGTGAATAAGAAGGTGTCTCTGTAGCTGCTCTCCCTCGCTGCAAATTTTGACTAGGCACTTCAGTTAACAGTTGTATTTAAGTGAGTTACCTTATCTCTGGTTTAAGTTGCTTATCTATAATGGAATGTGAATAATATTATCTCATAATTTTGGTATGGGGACTTAAAATGTATAATATAATAATGTATAATATAATACATATTATAACATTATAATATATATGCATATACAATAGTGTAAATAAATATATAATTTTATAAATAAATTATACAAATATTACATAACAATATATTTTGCATATTGTAATTTATGTATATATCTTAGACTATATATACATATAATGTGTGTATCTATATCTCTGTCTATATCTATATCTATCTATCTATAGCCATCTCAGACTATTGCCTGGTACATAGTAAATATTTGCTATGACAACAAAACCACAAGCACAAAAGCAAAGATCAACAAATGGGATTGCATTAAACTAAAAAGCTTCTGCACAGCAAAAGAAATAATCAAAAAATTGAAAAGGCAATCTATGGAATGGGAGAAAATATTTTCAACCCATCTGTCTGGTAAGGGGTTAATATCCAAAATATATAAGGTCTCACGATATTTAATAGCAAACAAACAAGTTGACTTGACAAATGAGCAGAAAGCTTTAGTTTCTTTTCCAACAGCAGTTTGAGTATCTTAAAAAAAGAAAGGAAGAAATAGAGAGGGAGGGAGGGAAGGAGGGAGGAAGGAAAGAAGAAAGAAAGAATGAGAGAAAGAGGGAGGGAGAAAGGGAGAAGGGGAGGGAGGAAGGAAGGAAGGAAGGAAGGAAGGAAGGAAGGAAGGAAGCAAGGAAGGAAGGAAAGAAGGAAGGAAGGAAGATGTGACAACACTGTTCAAAACTCTCCAATAGTTTCCCATTTCACTCAGAATAAAATCTAAACCTGAGAAAGCCTATCTCATATAAACCTAAAGCCCCTCTCCTACTTCACTGCCTCAAATGTTCCCTCCCATTTCCTGGATTCCAGCCATATTGGATGGTCTTAGAACATAGTATGTTCCCAGTTCATGGTCTTTGCAGGTATTCTTCCCTTTGTCTGAAACACTTGTTCTCTGATTCAATCTTTTCCTCAAGACTCAGTTCAACAACCCCTAAGAGAATCCTCCCTAACTATAAAATAGTATTTTTGTCATTTTCATTCCCATCCAATGTTTTAGTTCTCATCATACCACTTATTAATGGTATATTTACTATCTGCTTGTTTAAAATGTGTCTCCCACAGAAGAATATAAATTAAACTCCTTGAGGGTAGGGGCATTATCTGTTTTATTTACTGCATTGGCTCCATGCCTAGTTAGGTCCTTGGCCTATGGTAGAGGGAAAGATAAAAATGTTTACTAAACGAATGAATAAATGTTTGGTCAATTCAAGAGTTTTAAGATCATCACAACATTGAAATGTGGTTTGTTGAAGTGGTGTTGGTGATTGTATATAATTTTTAAAAATACCTAAAACCCTATGGCTTATAATCTCTACTCGTCATGATTTGTTTCCCTATAATTCTAAAATTACCTAATCATGAAGCATTGAATTTACTCGTGAAAACAAATCCATAAGATGGACTGAAAATTTACTATATTTCACATCTTTTCCCTAGAGAGTTTACATAAAAAGTAATTAGTGAAAGCAATTTTAACGGAGGAAAGCAGGAACTGTAAAAGGCTATTTTTTAAAGTGTGTATATTACTGAAGCGAACATATACTTTTAGATGTTAATAATTTCCCTGTGATAATTACTAAATTAATTAAGTTTTCATAATATTTATACATCTTAAATTTTCTTATTATTTTGTAACCATTAATAAACTTTTAGTGGGGCTATTTTCTGTCAATATAAGCATTCTTTTGAGTCAGATGAAAAAAATGTTTAAAATGTCTTTCTATATAGGACATATAAATCCACATGATACATACACAGGTTTTGTAATTTGATTTACAAGCTTTAGTGATCTATCCACTAAAAGCAATGTTGAGAAAGAGATGGCAAGAACATCAACAATATAAGCCCACAAAACCACACGAGCCTGTACCTTGATTTCACGTACAATTGTCACAGTATGAAGAGCACAGAGAGGGAGTGAGGTAACATAATAAGAGATATATGAGAGATTAGAAAACTGTCATCACTCACTTGTGATTTTATTCATTTTCCTTAGGAGGCAGACAGAAAAAAATGTCATCTCTTTATCTTTATTTCAATAAAGCTAACTCTGAATGATGTCACCATGAGTAAAAATGATTTCATGGAATTCATTATAAGATGTGTTGAAGAATATCTCAAGGGAAAAGAAAGATAGGAATATTATTTTATTGGATCACAGAAAATGCATATAAATATTCTACACAAGCATATTCCCATGTGAGATATAAAATCTAATTTGGGATTTTCAGCTCCTTCATCAAAGCATCAGGTTTGTGAATTTGGGAAGTCATTTACCTGAAAGGTGTGACAAATCACAGCCCAGGTTTTAGACAACTAGGGATGGTCTTTGTATCTTTTCTTTTTTTTTTTTCATTTTACATTTTAATCTTATTGAATAAAGATCCAAGAAGTTGAAAATGGTGTGATATGATCTTATATAATTTATTTGATATAGGACTAAAAAATAATTTTTAGCAGAGCTATGATTTTTGTGGCATTTATTGGTGAATATTAGAATCTAATAGTTGTTTTGCAGCTTATGCAATTCTTTCGGGTTATTTACATATGAGGAAAATATTCATTGGAAAGAAAAACTACACAAAAAAATACAATCTCAAATTAGAGCATATATTTATTCTAAAGTATTCTTTTGGTTTTCTTTGTTTTTACTCAAGAAAAAGATCTCAAACAACAGTTAAAGGTATCTTGATTGATTAAATATTCAAAGAAACTGATTCTAAATAACCACAAGTAGTTTAAAAAAAGACAAAAGTCTTGTACCATACCAAGAAATGTTCTAAAATGGTCTATCATTATTAATTAATTGAGAATTAACTGTCAAAATATTAGTCACATGTTTGCTATTAATGTCAGCTTAATCAGTGCTTTCATGCGGAAATTTCAGATTTCTGCCCGATACTGCATTCCAAGACAATGCTCCAAGAAAAGGGTGCGGGAGGGTTAATAAGACTGTCTAATCATTCTTTAATTACCATTTAAAATAAATGACACTCAAACAGAAAGTGTGAGGGGAAAAAAAGCTAAAAATAGAGCTATTGCTCACACAAAATAGACACTTTCCCCTTCTATTCAAAGCCAACCCAATGCAGACAGGCAAGGGTTTAGTTTGATAAATAAAACATTTACTTAAATTCTTAGAAAGTTTCCTAAGATATGGTGATCAAACAACTGGTTTGTATGCACCCTTTGTATAACAGACATGAGTAAAATAAAATTTAAAAACCTTCATTGACCTATTCCCCTCCTCTCATTTATTCATGCTTTCTTTTATCCTTTCCTATAGCTTTAAAAGTATGTTTAGATAAGTGAGATTGTTTTTAAATATTCCAATTCTATGCCAGCTTGGCTGATATACAGTGGTTTAATAAAAAAAAAATGTTAAGTTTTGAGATTCAAGTTCAAATTTTGACATTGTGATGTGAAAAAAAGTTTATTTTATTCTTTTTAAGAAACTCTTCTACCCTCCCTCCCTCTTTCCCTCTCCCTCTCCTTCTCTCTCTCCCTCTCTCTCTTTCCCGCTCCCACCCTCCCTTCCTTCGTTTCTTCATTCTTTCCTTTCTTTTCTTTCTCTTTCTTTTTTTTTTATATTTTAATTCCAGTATGGTTAACATATAGTGTTTTATCAGTTTTGAGTGCACAATTCAGTGAGTCAACAATTCCATCCATTACTCAGTGCTCATCATGATAAGTACACTCCCAATCCTGGTCACCTATTCCACCTGACCCACCTCCCCCCACGTCCCCTCTGGTAATCATCAGTTTGTTCTCTATAGTTAAAAGTCTGTTTTGGGGTGCCTGGGTGGCTCAGTTGGCTGGCTGTCTGATTTTGGCTCTGGTCATGATCACACAGCTTGTGATTTTGAGCCCCGAGTCGGGTTCTGGGCTGACAGCTCAGAGCCTGGAGCCTGTTTCGGAGTCTGTCTTCCTCACTCTCTGCCCCTCTCTGTCTTTCTCTCTCTCTCTCAAAAATAAATAAACATTTAAAAAATAATTTTAAAAAATCTGTTTTTTGGTTTGTCTCTTTTTTTATTTGTTTCCACGTATGAGTGAAATATAGAATTTGTCTTCTCTGACTGACTTATTCTGCGTAGCATTATACTCTGTAGATACTTCCTAGATTCATCCATATTGTTGCAAATGGTAAGGTCTCAGTTTTTTCCCTATGGCTGAATAATATTCCATTATATATATATATATCTCTATCTATCTATTTATCTATCTATCTATCTATCTATATCACATATTCTTTCCCATTGATCTATTGATCTATTGATGGACACTTGGGCTGCTCCCATAATTTGGCTATTGTAAATAATGTTGCAATAATGTATGCAATATCTTTGAATTAGTGTTTTTGTACTCTTTGGATAAATATCCCACAGAGGAATTACCAGATCATGTGGTAGTTCATGTGGCTGTACCACTTTCCAGTTTCCAAAAACACTAACACTTTGTAAGGGTTTCTTTTTCTCCATATCCTTACCAACACTTGTTTCTTGTGTTTTTGATTTTCAATGTTCTGACAGGTATGAAGTGGTATCTCACTGTAGTTTTGATATGCATTTCCCTGATCATTAGTAACATTGAGCACTTTTCATATGTCTGTTAGCCTTCCATCTGTATGTCTTTGAAGAAATGTCTGTTTATGTATTCTGACCATTTTAATTGGATTATTTGTGGAGTTAACTTCTTTATATATTTAAGATTCTAACCTTTTATCAAATATGTCATTGCAAACATCATCTCCCATTTCATAAGCTGTCTTTTAGTTTTGTCAATGGTTCCCTTTGCTGTGCAGAAGCTTTTTACTTTGATGGAATCCCAACAGTTTATTTCTGCATTTGTTTCATTTGCCCCAGGAGACATATCTAGAAAAATGTTGCTATGGTTGATGTCAGAGAAATCACTGCTTTTGCTCCCTCCTAGGATTTTCATGGTTTCAGGTATTACATTTAGGTCCTTAATCTATTTTGAGTTTATTTTTGTTTATGGTACAAACAAGTTGTCATTTTATTCATTTTTGCATATAGCTGTCCAGGTTTCCAGCATTTTTGAAGAGAGTTTCTTTTTTTCCATTGTATATTCTTGTCTTCTTTGTGAAAGAGTAATTGGTCATATAATAATTAGTTTATTCCTAGGATCTCTTTCCTGTGGATCTATGCTTCCTTTTTGTGTGTTTGGCACCATACTGCTTTGATTACTAGAGCTTTGTAGTGTGCCTTGAAATCTGGGATTGCTATGCCTCCAGTTTTGTTCTTTTTTTCAAGTTTGCTCTGGTCATTTAGTTCCACGCAAATGGTGGTTTCATACAAAACTTATGTTTCTTTGTTCTAGTTCTGTACAAATGCTATTGGTATTTTGATAGGGATTGCATTAAATCCGTAGCCTACTTTGGGGAATATGGACATTTTAATATTTGTTTTTCCAGTCCAAGAACATAGAATATTTTTCCATTCCTTTGTGTTATCTTCAAGTTTTTTCATCAGTTTTTTAATAGTTTTCAGAGTACAGGTCTTTCATCTCTTTGGTTAAAGTTCATACCTACGTATTATTTATGGTGCCATTGTAACCGGGATTTTTTTCTTAATCTCTTTATGCTACTTCATTATTACTGTATAGAAATGCAGTGATTTCTGTATGTTGATTTTGAATTTTGTAACCTTACTGAATTCATTCATCAGTTCTAGTATTTTCTTGGAGTCTTTTGGGTTTTCCACATATAATATCATGTCCTCTGAAAACAGTGAGTTTTACTTCTTCCTTACCAATTTGGATCCTTTTGCTTGTTTTTGTTGATTGTTGTAGCTAGGACTTCAGTATTATGTTGAATAAAATGGTGAGAATGGACATCCTTGTCTTATTCCTGATCTTCAGGGAAAAGCTCTCAGTTTTTCACCATTGAGTTCGATGTTAGCTGAGGGTTTTTCAAATATGGTCTTTATTATGTTAAGGTATGTTCTCCATGGATCTACTTTCTTGTGGGTTTTATGAAACATTCATTGATGAATGTTGTACTTTGTCAAATGCTTTCTCCGTGTTTATTGAAATGATCATATGATTCTTATTCTTCCTTTTGTTAATGTGATGTGTCACATTGATAGATTTGTGAATATTGAGCTACTCTTGCATCGCAGGAATAAATCCCACCTGAATTTGTTGAATGATATTTTTTAATGTATGTTGAATTCAGTTTGCTAATATTTTGTTGAGTTTTTTTCCACCTATATTCATCAGAGATATTGGCCTGTTGTTCTCTCTCTCTCTCTCTCTCTCTCTCTCTCTTTCTTTCTCTGTAGCACCTTTTATCTAGTTTAGGCATCAAGGTAATGCTGACCTCATAGAATGAATTTCGAAGTTTCCTACCTCTGCTATTTTTTTGGAATGTTATGAGAAAAATGGTATTGACTCTTTAAAATATTTGGTAAAATTCACCTCTGAAGCCATCTGGTCCTGGGTTTTTGTTTGTTGGAAGTTTTTTTTTAATTTCATTGCTGCTAATCAGTCTGTTGAAATTTCTACTTCTTCCTGATTCAGTTTTGGTAGGTTATATGTTCTAAAAATTTATCCAATTTCTTCTAGATTGTCCAATTTATTGACATATAATTTTCATTATAATATTTTACATCTTTGTATTTTTCATTTTTTGTATTATAAATCTTTGTATTTTAAATATTTTATTTCTGTGATGTCAGTTGTTATTTCTCTTTCATTTCTGATTTTGTTTGAGTCCTCTCTCTCTCCATCTCTCTCACATTTTATGAGTCTGGCTAGAGTCTCACATTTTATCGTTTTGTTGATCTATTCAAAGAACTACCTCTTGGATTCATTGATTTGTTCTTTTGTATTATGCTTGTTTGTTATGTTTTTATTTTCTATTATATTTATTACTCCTCTAATCCTTATTGTTTCTTCTTTCTAGCTTTTTGGGATTTTGTTTGTTTTTGTTTTCCAAGCTCTTGTAGATGTAAAGTTACATTGTTTATTTGAGATTTTTCTTGGTTTTGAGTTAAGCCTGTATTGCTACAAACTTCTCTCTTAGAACAGCTTTTGTTACATCCCAAAGATTTTAAACTGTTTTGTTTTCATTATCATTTGTCTCCATGCATATTTTCCATTTCCTCTTTAATTCCTTGGTTGACCAGTAATTGTTTAATAGCATATTATTTAACTTCCATATATTTGTGCTTTTTTCCAGATTTTTTCTTGTGATTGATTTCTAGTTTCATAGTGTTGTGATCAGAAAAGATGAGTGGTAGGGCTTTAATCCTTTTTACTTTGTTGAGACTTGTTTTGTGGCCTATTATATGATCAATTCTGGAGAACGTTCCATGTGCACCTGAAAAAAATGTGTATTCTGGTGTTTTAGTATGGAATGTTCTGAATATATCTGTTAGACCTATCTGATCTTTGTCATTTAAAGCCACTGCTTCCTTGTTGATATCCTGTGTGGATGATCTATCCACTGATGTAAGTGGAGTGCTAAAGTCCCCTACTATTCTTGTATTACAATTTATTTCCTTTATGTGTGTTATTAGCTGCTTTACGTATTAGGGTGCTCCCACATGGGGTGCATAAATATTTAGATTTGTTATATCTTCTTCTTGGGTTGTTCCCTTTATGGTTATATAGTATCCTTCTTTGACTCTTGATATCCATCTTTGTTTTAAAGTCTTTTTGTCCAATGTAAGTATTGCTACCTTGGCTTTCTTTTCACTTCCATTCCCATGTTAAATGCTTTTCAATCTCTTCCCTTTCAAGCTGCAACTGTCTTTAGATTTGAAATGAATCTTTTATAGACGACATATATATGCATCTTACTTTTTTTTTTTATCTATTCTGCCACCCTATGTATTTTAATATGAGAGTTTATTCCACATGCATTCAAAGTAATTATTGATAGGTAAATACTATTGCCATTTTGTTACTTGTTTTATGGTTGTTTTTGTAGTTCTCTGTTCTTTTCTTCTTTTGCTCTCTTCTCTCATGCCTTGCTGGCTTTCTTTAGTCATATTTGGGTTTCTTTATCTTTATTTTTTGAGTATCTATTACTAGGTTTTGATTTTTGGTTACCATTAGGATTTTATGTAATGTGCATATAGCAACCTATGTTAACTGATGCATACTTAAGTTTGAACACATTTGTTACTCCTCCCCCTCCTATGTTTTAGGTATATGGTGTCATATTTTACAGCCTTTTATGTTATAAATCTCTTGACTTTTTTTGGCTTTTTGTTTTTGTGTTTCCTACTGTTCATAGTCCTACTTGTGGTCTTTCCTTTCCACTCAGTCCCCTTTATCATTTCCTGTTATCCTGGTTTAGTGGTCATGAATTCCTTTAACTTTTATTTGTCTGCAAAACTCTATTTCTCCTTTTATTTTGAATGATACCTTCGTTGGATAGAATATTTTTGGTTGCAGATTTTTCCCCCCAGCATTTTGAATATATCATGCCACTCCCTTCTGACCTTTAAAGTTTCTGCTGAAAAATCAGCTGAGAGCATTATGGAGTTTCTCTTGTATGCAACTGGTTTCTTTTCTTTTTAAAAGACTTTTAATGTTTTTACAATTCTCTCATCATTACTTTTTTGCCATTTTAATTTCTATGTCTTGATTTTTGTCTAATTTCTGTCCTTGGGTTGATTTTTGCTGGGTGCTATATGTGTGTTTTGCCTCAGGATTTCTGTTTACTTCCCCAGATTTGGGAAATTTTCAGCACTATTTATTCAAACAAAATTCCCACCCCTTTTCTCCTTATGGGAGTCCTATAATACAAATGTTATTATGCTTGATCGTGTCAAGTCCTCTGAGTCTATTTTCTTTCTTCATCATTTTCTTTCTTTCTTCTATTTAGCTTGATTGCTATTCATTACACTGTCCTCCATGTTGCTGATCTATCCTTTTCCTTCCTTTAGTCTATTTACTCCATCTAGTGCATTTTTATTTAACTTATTCAGTTCTTCAACTCTGATTCTTTTATATGTTTTCTTTCTTTTTGTTAAAGGTCTCATTGAAGTCCTCCACTGTTTTCTCAAGTCTATTTATATCTTTATGACCATTACTTTAAATTCCTTATCAGGTATATTACTTATCTCCATTTTATGTGGCTCTTGCTGTGATTTTGTCCTGCTCTTTCTTTTGGGACATATTCCTCAGACTCCTTATTTTTTCTAATGACCTGTGTCTGTTTATGTGTATTAGAAAAGTAGGCTACATCTTCTTCTCTTGAAAGTAGTGACCTTATGAATAAGAGGTCCTGTAGAGCTCTGCAGTGCAAGTTTCCCCTGTTCATCAGAATCTGGTGCTAGGAGTGTCCTATGTGTGTCATTTATGCCTACCACTGTGACTGAGCCACATTTTTCAATCCAGTAATGTACAATGGTTCAGAAAACCCCATTGTGGGAAGGGTTTGGTCCCTGTGTTGCTAGTAGGACAGTCTGGGGCCACCTTAGGCTTGAGTTGAGACAGACTAGCATTTGCCTGAGATTCCATAACACCAAACTACTGGGCACTTGTGGGGAGCTGCCAGAAGAACAAAGATCAGCCGCCTGCAGGCAGGGCAGTGTTATTACTCCCAATTCAGGGCTGGAGACAGCCAGTCTGGGCTTTCTTATTGGCCCCTCAGGCGCTGTGCTAAAACTGCAGTTTCAGTTTCCCCTTTACCCTAGCCTTTTCCTAAAAATCACTTGACCCTGTTTCCTAGCAACTGACCTAGGTCGGCTGCCTTGCTTCCCGCCTTCTACCCTTTATAAGATGTGTGTATTCTCTTAATAAACGAGGCTTGATCAGAGACTTTGTCTTGCCTCCATTCTCTGTGCTCCCTGCCCCCCAATTCTCACTCCCTCCCTCATGAACCGCATTGACTGACCTGCAGGACGGGTCAGGCACTTTCCTTGTGTTGTCCCTAGAGAAGATTTCCGTGGTGAGTGGGACAGCCTGCACTTAGACTAGATGTCTGCTTCTAGCCCTGTGCTGGGACTGACGTCAGACTGGTGAGCATGGTTATCTTCCCTGCTCCCTGCTGGCCGCATTGAGGCTGCTTATATGCTGTCAGGCTTGCTATACCATCTGTATGGGCTCCAGCCAAAGGCATATTGGAGGGGAAAGGTCTGCAAGACATGTGGGGACAAAGTGCAAGGTGTTAGCCAATGTTTGTGCCGGTCTGGTGTGGGAGGGGACCAGGACCTAGACCCTTGATGATGGGGTATGTCTGCAGGAGAATGAAGAGGAGGGGCATGCTATTAGCAGGTTAGGTCACAAGTGTTGGCACACATTGGTTCCCACAGGTGTCATTCATTTAACATGGGGAACAGGGGAGGGAAGTGGCACCGTTCAGCTCATGATCCTGGAGAAGTCTCCCAAAACTCTTTGCCCCTTCAGTAAACAAATATGTAAAGAAATTAGTAAACAAATTTTCTTCCTGGATACTCCAGGCATTTTTTTTCCAAATTGTTGTTTCTATGTTGTGTTTTTGTGGGGCTGTTTCTTGTTCTGTGTCTTTAAGGGTAAGAACCCAGGTTCTTCTTGCCCTCCTAGTTCTCCCAGAACTGAGCCTGTTGATTTTTAAAGTTCTAGATGTTAAACCCTGTTGGTTATAGGAACTCAAAATATTATGCCTCTCTGGTTTTCATGTGGGTTCCCCATGTCTGCGTGCCTCGCATGGAGTCTGGTCCTTTCTCCTCTCTGCCTGCAGCATTCTTCCTTCCTACAGACAGTCCTGTGGGTCCTTTTAGCCCCCCCCCCAACTGCATCTCTCCCCTTCCTACCTTCTTTGATGTGGCCTCTTTTATACATTTAGCTATGGAGAGTCTGTTCTGTCAGTCTGTGGGTCCTTTTCTGGAGTAATTACACTGATGTATTTAGTTGTATGCTTGGGCTAAAGTGACCTCAGGGTCCTCCTTCCCTGCAAGCTTTCCTGGAAACCTCTCTTTCCTTTTTATTGTAACTCATTTTAAATCATAACTTTACCATGTAGTATGCAAGTTGGAACATATAAATTTTCTAATCTCAGACTTCTCATTTGAAAAATAGGGAAAATAACACCCATCTTAAATCATTGTTGTTGGGTAATATCTGTAGAAATGTCTCCAGGATGATGCCAAGAGCAAAGGAATCAGCATAAATATTAGGTAAAAACGTGAAAAAAAATTGTGTAATGGCTTTAAAATAATTCAAATCATTGGACTAGAACAATTTACAGGCATGAACATGGAATCTCTGCCATTAGTGCTGAGATACTTGAACATAGAAAACAGTTTTAAAAATGGAATGACAGGAAAGAATAATTCTACAGGCCTCTTCAGAGATTAAAATAATGAATCTCATGAATTTGGCACCTCCCAAAATAACCAAAATTCTAGAATGGATTAAGTAGATGCATTGTGAGCATTTATCAGAAGTGGTGATGATCAAGAGTCGATGAGCATTCATTCCCAGAACATACTCACTTCACATGGACTTCCTTTATCTGTTTCACAGGTTGTTACACAAACAGACCACAAAGGTGTTTGATTTCAGTCAGACATTTGGCGAAGTACTTGAGAACATATTTTGGGACACCAAGTGGATCAGATCAATGGTTTTATCAGTTGGATTTGTAGCTATTCCAGAATCACACCAAAAGAGGAATTATTCATGGAACTGTGTATAAAGGGATAGTAAACACCAGTTTATGGTTGATCTTTGAATCTGGTTCTAATCATATTTAACATTTTAAAAATCAGTGGTCCAAATAAATAAATGAAGATCTTTAATGGTAAACCCATTTTACTCAAAAGCTTTTTTAGTACAAGACAGTAAATGATGACACATTATACCAAATTCAATGGTACAAACTAGAGACAATGATGACAGAAAAAATACTCCAATCATTCTGATAAGTTGAAATGATAGTTCTCAAAAAATTAGATCAAAAGTAAGAGAGGTAAATGGTGGTTTCCACTACAGATTAAATATCATTAAGCAATTATCAAGGAATATTATAAAAAATTATATGCCAACAAACTGGACAACCTAGAAGAAATGGAGAAATTCCTAAACACACATGCACTACCAAATTTCAAATGGGAAGAGATAGAAAATCGTAATAGACCCATAACCAGTAAAGAAATTCAATTAGTTATAAAAAAAAAATCTCCCAACAAATAAGAGCCTGAGCCAGATGGCTTCTTTGGGGAATTCGACCAGACATTTAAATCAGAGTAATTACCAATTCTTCTCAAGCTATTCCAAAAAGTAGAAATGGAAGGAAAACTTCCAGACTCATTCTATGAAGCTAGCATTACTTTGATTCTCAAGCCAGACAGAGACCCAGCAAAAACAGAGAACTACAGGCCAATGTTCTTGATGAATATGGATGTAAAAATTCTCAACAAGATATTAGCAAAATGAATTCAACAGCATATGAAAAGAATTATCCACCATGATTAAGTGGGATTCATTCCTGGGTTATATGGCTGGTTCAATATTCCCACATTAATCAATGTGATACATCACATTAGCAAAAGAAAAGATAAATTTGATATAATTCTGTCAAGAGTTGCAGAAAAAGCATTTGACAAAATACAGCACCCTCTCTTCATAAAGACCCTTGAGAAAGTCAGGATAGAAGGAACTTACTTAAACATCATAAAAGCCATTTATGAGAATCCCACAGCTAATATCATCCTCAGTGAAGAAAAAAACGAGAGCTTTTCCCCTGACACCAAGAACAAAGGGGATGTCCACTCTCACCACTATTGTTTAACATAGTGCTGGAAGTCCTGACATGAGCAATCAGACAACAAAAGGAAATCAAAGGCATCAGAATTAGCAAAGAGGAAGTCAAACTCACTTTTTGCAGGTGACATGACACTCTACATAGAAAACCCAACAGACTCTACCAAAAGTCTCCTAGAACTTATCCATGAATTCAGCAAAGTCTCAGGGTACAAAATCAACATACAGAAATTGTTTGCATTTTTATACACCAATAATGAAGCAACAGAAAGAGAAATCAAGAAACTGATTCCATTCACAATTGCACCAAAAAAAAAAAAAAAAAACCCATAAAATACCTAGGAATAAACCAAACCAAAGATGTAAAAGACCTATATGATGAAAACTATAGAAAACTTATGAAGGAAATTAAAGAAGACACAAAGAAATGGAAAAGCATTCCATGCTGATGAATCAGAAGAATAAATATTGTTAAAATGTCAGTACTGCCCAAAGCAATCTACTTATTCAATGCAATCCCAATCAAAATTGCACCAGCATTCTTCTCAAAGCAGAACAAACTATCCTAAAGTTTGTATGGAACCACAAAAGATCCCAAATAGCCAATGTAATATTGAAGAAGAAAACCAAAATGGGAGGCATCACAATCTCAGATGTTAGCTTCTACTACAAAGCTGTCATCATCAAGAGAGTATGGTATTGGCACAAAACAGACACATAGACCAATGGAATAGAATAGAGAACTCAGAATTGTAACCAAAATGTATGGCCAATTAATCTTTGACAACGCAGGAAAGAGTATCCAGTGGGGAAAAAAAAGACAGCCTCTTTAACAGATGGTGCTGGGTGAACTGGACAGAAACATGCAAAAGAATGAAACTAGACCACTTTCTTACACCATACACAAAATGGATGAAGGACCGGAATGTGAGACAGGAAACTAGAGGACAGGAAACTAGACAAAACCCTAGAGGAGAAAGTAAGAAACAACCTCCCTGACCTCAACTGCAGCAATTTCTTACTCAACACATCTCCAAAGCAAGGGAATCAAGAACAAAAATGAACTATTGGGACCTCATCAAGATAAAAAGCTTCTGCACGGCAAAGGAAACAATTAATAAAACTCATAGGCAACTGATGGAATGGGAAAAGATAGCTGCAAATGACATATCAGATAAAGAGCTAGTATCCAAAATCTAGAAGGAACTCACCAAACTCCATACCCGAAAAACAAATTTTTCAGTGAAGTAATGGGCATAGCACATGAACACACACTTCTTCAAAGAGGGACATCCAGATGGCCAACAGACACATGAAATGATGCTCGGCATCACTCATCATCAGGGAAATACAAATCAAAACCACACTGAGATACCACCTCAGACCAGTCAGGGTGGTTAAAATGAACAAATCAGGAGACTATAGACGCTGGCACGGATGTGAAGAAATGGGCACCCTCCTACACTCTTGGTGGGAATATAAACTGGTGCAGCTGCTATGGAAAACAGTGTGGAGGTTCCTCAAAAAATTAACAATAGAACTCCCCTATGACTCAACAATAGCACTTCTAGGAATTTACTCAAGGGATACAGAAGTGCTGATGCATAGGGACACATGTACCCCAATGTTCATAGCAGCACTTTCAACAATAGCCAAATCATGGAAAGAGCCTAAATTTCCATCAAATGATGAATGGATCAAGAAGATGTGGTTTATCTCTGCAATGGAATACTACATGACAATGAGAAAGAAGGAAATCTGGGCATTGTAATAAGGTGGATGGAACTTAAGGGTTTTATGCTAAGCAAAATAAGTCAGGCAGAGAAGTACAAATACTATATGTTTTCAATCATATATGGAACAGGAGAAACTTAACAGAGCACCATAGGGGAGGGGAAGGGAAATAAAATAGTTGGGGAGAGGGAGTGAGGTAAACCATGAGAAACTCTTGAATACTGAGAACAAACTGAGGGTTGATGGGGTTCGGGGGGAGGGAAAGGGGAGTGATGGGCATGAACGAGGGCACTTGTTGGGATGAGCATTGGGTGTTATATGGAAACCAATTTGACAATAAAGTATAAAAGAAAAAAATAAAAATAAAATATCATTTACACCACATGTGTATATAAAAAAAGATCTAAGATTATTTGCCTGGAAACAGACCTAGAAGGTAAAATGATGGCAGGCTTTAAAAAAAATTAAATTTAATTAAATAATATATAAACACAGTTTGTTCATGAAAAATAAAATTATTACTGAAAAGGAGTCTCTTGGTCCACATTCCTCATTCTGTATCTCAGAATTTCATAGAAAGCCTCTTTTAGCAGGTTGTATGCATTTTTTGTCTTTTTTAAAAAATTAAATTATATTAGTGATTTATATTATCTGATTTTTCTGTGTGTTTTTAGTTTTCTTCTTTTATAATTTACATAAATGGAACATAATCATTAGTATCCATAATAGTTCTATAGCCTACGTATAAAAGGATGCCTATATATTATATATTTTTTTTCTTTTTTTATTTCTTTATTTTATTTTATTTACTTTATAAAGTTTCATATTTTTAACATATATTATTAAATACTTAAAAGTTTCAATTCAAGCTAAGAAGAGTTACATGAAAATATTTTTATCCTCTAATCTTGAAAAATATTTTTATTATGATAAAATAAAAATGAATAAAGCTATTGTCTTAACATGACTGAAAGTTGAAAGATTTCAAATATAATCAAATTTACGTATCATTCTATGTGCACTAGTTTTTGTTGAATGGCCTATGATGCTTAGCTAAGTAATAAAGACATGTATAATTCAGATAAATATTGTAAAATATATTTTTTACCTCCACTTCAGCAAAATCATTACTTATGTAAGAATAATAGGGATTCTCATTGAGTTTTGTTCTTCTGACAAAAATATATAAGGGAGTAAGAATTACCTGTGATTATATTTGAATTTCATACAATATGACTTTTTAAAATAAAATATACACATTATCTCAAACTTTTAAATATTTAAAATAATTTTGTTTCATAAAAGTCAATTTGCTTTAAAAATATTACTATTTTAAGTAAAAAACAGAATACAAATAATGATTCATATCATTTAAAAATAATATTATTTAAATGAAGCTTATTTAAACATAATTGTCTTATTAAATAGTTCTTTACACATTTTTGTGGGGAACAGCACTGGGTGTTATATGGAAACCAACTTGACAACAAACTATAAATAAAATAAATAAATAAATTTATGGATAAGTTGCAAAATACATTTCCATATATTCTCTTACACAGATTTGTTTATCATTGACCTTTTAGTACATTTATTATTTGCTTTTTCACATATAGATATAAATGCTGACACACAACCATAGACGTACAATTGTTTTCTGGTCTGTTATGGGTAAGGTAACTTTCACAACAAACTCATGATGTATACAGTCCAATTATCATTCTCATTTTACAGATGATACAACCACAGCATAGAGAGCATAAGTAATTTGCCTAAGGTGACAAAGCCAGTAATCTGTATAAGCAAAATTCCAAATTTTGTTCCAGAGTCAAGATTTTAAGTAGTAAATACATGGAGAATCATAAATTTTCTCTGAAAAACTCAGGAAGTTAATGGAAACGGATAATAAAAAAAAAAAAACTTTGTCCAGCGATTGCCAATCACTTGGTTAATTTCTGAAAAGGCTATAGTGCTTCTTGCTCAGGAATTCTGTATGAAAAGTCAGAGAAAATGTCTTTAAAGAGCATAATTCAACTATTTATAATTGAGTATTTCTGTTTGTAATATAGCCCTTGTAGCTGAAAATATATTACCTATTCTATAACATTAGGCTAGCCAAAATCGTTAATGGTGCTTTATTGGCATTGATCAACTGCCTCCTTGCTCCATCAGATAGTTTTGCATGAGTAATTGTAGGTCAGTACTTGTACAGTGGATGAATTTGCATAGTGCACATTAATCAACAATCATTCCTGCTTTGAGAAATAGTGAAACAGATGGCAACAGCAATAGTACAAGTGACTGACTTTTGCCTCAGCAGTCTGGGTGGATGCTCAATCAAGAAAATTAGTTTATTGTGGTGATGATTTATTTAGCTCCCAAGTGTTATTTCCAAGTAGCAGTTCAAGGAATAAGACCTTCTGAAATGTCTCTAGGCTTTTCTTCTCCACAATCGCAACAGCAAAGTGATGTCTTTAGTATTACATGTTAAAAGCTAAATATCTTCATAGGCTGTTTCCCAATGGCATTAATTTTTCAATGACTTTGAGGGTAAAGATTGTATTTTCTGTCTAATTTCACTTTTGTATAAGTCGACTTTGGTAAATATCACTGCTGTCCTTCCAATTTACTCTTTATTTTGATTTTATTGTCTTCTAAGCTAGCTTAAACATGTTTTATTTCTTTAAGTTTAAGATTCATAGCATCAGTTTTGTAAAAAAAAAAAAAAGCGTATATGCACTGTTTCTCACTGTCTTATTTTTCTTAGAAGTTAATTGCAGGAAAATAAGGCTTATTCTAGTTTGACATGATCCTTGCTATTGGGTAGAGTGGAATGGGGAAGTAGTGTACTTCGTTTCCTTAGGTTTGGTACCCTTTCACATCAATGTTGTCATTTAAGGGGAAAAATATATTTATATAAGAAATCATGGCGCAGGGGGAAAAGCAAGGTAAAAAAAAAATCAAAGTTGTAATCTCTAGAACAGAAGAAATCACAGTAATGACTAAGTGTTCAAGACTGCCAACAAGGAAGATACATTTTTTGTCCACAGAAGATGAAACACAGAATCAGTAAACATTTCAGAAATAAGGGGCCCATTGCTCTATGAAGGTCAATTTTTAACTTTGAGTGTAATTACGTTTTCTCAAATATACTAACAACTTTGTAGCACCTCTGTCCTTGGACACTCTAAAAACAGATTTGAGGTAGTGATTTCAGAATTGATATCCAAATGTGCAGGTGACTAGACCAGATGGACCTTGGTCCTTTCCAATTACTTAATTTTCTGGTCATGGGAAAGCCCAAATTCCTATCTTGTCTTGGCATATTTGGTTGGTTTCTGACAGGAAAGCAGCTGGTGTTTGTGGTTGTGTAATAAAACTTCAATCACCAATTGTGCTAATTGTAGTAAAATGTGAAGGAAAGCATTATGGCTTGGTGATTTTCATTTAACCAGTTCTCCTAAATTTTATACACTCCATTTTGAGTTGGGTGATAGAGCTCATCATGTTCCAACCCTGATCATTTAATACCAATGTCATCAAAATCTGGAACTCTATGTGTGAATTGAGTAGAGAAGGATCTGAGGATTTGCACATGGAATCACATTTTGGCAGAAGTAAAATCTAGCAGGTAGTAGATAGTATCTAGCAGATATCGCCATTATAATATCTTGAAGAGGTTCCTAAGATCAAGGGAAAGAGGCTATTTTTACAAATTAATTAAACACAAGAGCAAAGTCTGTGAAAAACTAACAATCTGAAATCCAGACAGGCAACTCAGCGAGAGGTCAGTCCCTCAGAATATTGCAAGGGCTTCACCATCAAGATGAGATTTCAGTGTCTGGTCTTAGAGTAAGTGAGAAAGGCAAGATAGAGATTTGGACCTAGTGGAATCAAAGTAATAGGTGGAATACCAAGAATGAGACTGACCCAGGAACAAGTCTCAAATCCAGCTTCCCAAAGTAGACTACAATGTATGCCATGATACTGATATAAATAAGATTTTTTTTTCAGTGGGGTATGTCAGGGCAGGAAGCGATTGTTTATACAGAGTCCCTTAAGTTACTTAATTTTCCTTCAAGAATGTGTTCTTGGTCCTGGGAATTGGAAGTGGCCTAATCCACAAGTGAAGGTCAGGAAAACCTAGCTCAGAGGGAGATTTAGAACCTGGCAGGATCTAATACAAAACACCTAGAAAAGTGAGGTTACCTGAGGTGTTACTCACTTGAAGAGGGCCATGCTACTGGCTAAGGGGAAGAGGACAGAGTTTGAGTCAGAGTAACAGCTAAGATTAGGATTCCAGACTCCGCTGGAGCTTCAAGACAAAAAAAAATGTAGTCATTTGAGTGCATTAGAATAAGCATAGTAGAGAATTAATTTGTTCAGCTACTATTTCAGCTTATTACTCATCTTTGGCAGAGAGAAGTGCTTAATTGTTTACAGAAGAAGCCTCTGATGCTACAATACGGGTCTTTCTGAGCTGCCCTTCCCTTGTAATATTTCTTTCATAAGGGTGAACATAAGCTCTAAGACCACAGATAGTGAGATTTTCTTTGAAAACTATATTCTACCTCCTTTGCCCCTTATGTTTCGTGTTTTTGAATCATTAAATTTCACAGGTGGAAATTCAGTAAAGTCAGTCAAAATCCATTTACAATGACAGACCCCAGATATGAAAGAGAAGCTTTCCTTAAAATTAGTCATTGTGGCGGTCTGCCCACACCATGGAACTACAACTCTGAGTCCTATTTTAGAGGGATTAACTGATGAAAACAAATAAGTGTTAATTCACAGAACAAATATCTCCCATCTGTATCTTTTCTCAATTGAAAAGGAAAAAACCAACCTTATTACAAATCATTCTATCTCAGAATTTTCCTTCCAATTTAATTATTTTTTTATACTACAGCACCATGTCTTTAAGGAATATAATGGTAGAAATCTGTTTGATATTCAATAAGGCATTCCTGTTGATCATACATATTATGCAAATCAAAAAATACATATATGTGTACAGCAAGGATAATGCTGATATTGCTTATAGGTATAGCTGTCATAGTTACTCTCTGTGAAATAGGGTCGAATTCCCAAGACATACAATCCTAACAATTATTAATTATATGTTACTTTTCCAATCTAAAAGAACCTATTCATTTGATGATCATTAAGACTGTTTAAATTATTGTCATTCCATGATATTTAACCATGTGGTAATATTAGTGAGAGTAGAAATGTGAAGAATGTAGTTAATGCTTCCAAACTATAGTTTATCTTTTCTTTATAATTAATTATAGAATGCTGCCTTATAAAGATTAATATAATGTAGGAATAACTGCTGTCCTGATATATAGTAATCAGATGATTTAAAGACCACATATATTTTTTCAGAGAATTGTCTGTGTATATACACCCAGATACAATTCTATATATTTTTAATACCTTAATGCTTCAGTTCTTAAATTTTTAGGTATATAAAAAATAGATTTGGGATGATTTCAAGGGAAAAGACAAGTGGATATTATGTGGCATAGGACAAAATAATTATGTTGCAGCATTTAATCATGCCTAATATTCATGCTAATGAGCTATTTTTAGACTAGTGAACAATTGAGAATACATGGCCATTGTTTCATCAGAATCTTGTTATAAAATGAGGCAAAATATTTTTCAAGACTAAAGATGACAGAATTTGGCACAATGTAAAAAACTGGCCACCCTTTGGTAAAACATCTGCTTATAACTCTATTCCCAAATATTTAAAATTTATTTTCTTATGCCCTTGACAATAAAGAATAGCTTTAATCATTTGAAAGGTGAAAAGTTAAGACACATGCATTTTGACAATAGTCACAACAAGAAAATCAACTTTCTAATGATGAGAGAAACTTTGCCTTTCTTAGGTAGCAGGCGCTGTTTCTGGAAAATTTCACATTCTTCCCTTGGAATTTCCAGTAATGTGGAAGTTTCCTGGTATATCTATATATTTGATTAAATAGGCAAGTTTACTCTACACAAACACAGATGTTTATGGTTCTGCTTGACTGACAACATTTCTCTTTGCCAAACATTACTGTATGGAGAGTCGTTAAAGGTCAGACTAGAAACAACTCTGCATCAAAAGAAGAGGACTATAATTTAGTTTAGGGTAATTAAATCACTTGATAGCAAGTGGGGTTGAACTGGATGAATGGATATTTTTCAAAAGCTATAACACAGTTCACAAGCTCAGAAATCAGCATATGTTTCCAAATAAGTCAGCTATCCCTCGGCATGCATGCTTATTGGTCTTTAGAAAAGCAACCCAATTCAGTGTTTGACAGAAAAGCACCTTCAAAGAAATAGGATCCTGACCCACTGAGCTTGAGAAGCACTCACTTAAACAAAATTAATCAGATTTATTTCAGCAAGATTCTAGGGAAACTTAATATGCAATTGTGACTTGTGAGTAACCAAAAGACAAACATATTTATCAAAATTTACTGCTAAACCTCTTCCTCCCCCATAACGTTTCATGGCATTGGTGGTTTGTGGGATACACTTCAGAATATGCTGCTTTAAAATGTGCAGATAGCATAGCTAGTCTATCTCTGACTTTTTGGAGTTAATCAACTTTGTGCTTCACTTCCCCAAACACAAATCGTTTCATTAAAAAAAACAATCAGACATCTCTGCCTCCTTGGGGCACCTGGGTGGCTCAGTTGGTTAAGTGTCTGACTGTTGATTTTGGCTCTAGTCATGATCTCACAGTTCATGAGGTGGAGGCCCACTTTGGGCCCCAGGGTTACAGTGCAGAACCTGCTCAGGATTTTCTCTTCCTCTCTCTGCCCTTCCTCCCTCTCAAAATAAATAAATGAAACTTTAACAACAAAAAAACAAGTATATCTGCCTCCTAGGCAGATGTTTACTATGTGTTCACTTCCCTCTTTATCTTGTGTCTGTTTCCCTCGTTCTAAGTGTTAGACTCTAGAATTATTAGACTTCAGAATTTACTATAACATCAGAATGGCAGAATAAGTAGAGGAATCTTGTTTTCTCTCTCCCCACCATTAGTTTCCTAAAATAATTTGGTCTGCACACTAGCTTCTTATCTTTTGTAGTACTCTAAAAGCACGTAATCTACATGAGCCTAGTTTGGGGTTTTTATAACCCAGAAAAAAATTGATAGAGGAGAGGAGAGATAGTAGAAAAGATTAATACTAATACTAATAAATATAATAATCATACTGCTGGTTTTCCTGGAACAGCTACTAGTTTATGAAGAATATGGGTAATGAAGCAGAAAGAAAAAAACACAAGTAGGAAAGTCTGTCAAACTACCTAATAAAAATAATCATAAAGAAAAGCAGAAAGAATACAGACACAGAAGCCTTACTAGCTGAAGAGGCAGGAGAGGGCACAGTGTATAGGGATAGGCTTGAGGGGAGCCTTTGGATCTACTAGGAAAGACAATGTTGAGTGAGAGTAAAGGGAATTTTGAAAAATATCCAATTCATTCTGACTTGGGGCTCCTGTAACCATGGAGGTAAAAACTGAGATCCCCTGTTAATTACTTTAGCTATTAGGCTATGTTTCTATGAATGAATATAACTTATACAAAGATGATGAGGCACCTTGGATTATATTTAGGTTGTATAAGCTTCTTCCATTGGCAGACCTTCTAGAGCTGTGACTCAGGCCTTGTTCCTTTTTTTAATTTCTTTTTGGTTTCTTGTTCTGCCCACTTTCTTGGTTTTGATAGAATGACCTTCTTTGAATGAGAAACTTCCATACAATTTCTTATGCATGCTATTCCGTAACAGACCACAATTTAGCCCTGAAGTTCTTTCTTTCAATCACCCTCTCCTATCCCTAGTTACTGGGACAGGATAATTAGTCAATTACTTTTCAACATTTTCTGCTTGGACATAGAGAATCTTTCATACGGCATTAAAGAATTGCCTGCTGGGGCACCTGAGTGGCTCAGTCAGTTGAGCGTCTGACTTTGGCTCAGGTCAGGGTCTCACAGTTTCTGAGTTTGAGCCCCATGTCGGGCTCTGTGCTGATAGCTGGGAGCCTGGAGCCTGCTTCGGATTCTGTGTCTCCCTCTATGTCTCTGCCCCTCCCCTGCTTGTATTCTGTCTGTCTCTCTCTCAAAAATGAATAAACATTAAATTTTTTTTAAGTTAGAAATAATTGCCTTCTACGTTTGTTCAATTTATAACCAATTCTACTTTTTTTTATCCTATTTGTTAATCTTTGTCCTTTCTGTGCCACAGTGTTTTTAGACCAAAAAATTGCAAATTGAAATGATAATTCTTCATAGTAGAGACTCAAGATACCCATACTTCACCTGAGCGTCTTGCCAAGGCCCAGTTCTTGGGACTGGGAAGGCTAAAATTCTAATGGTTACAATTTACAAGGAGAGAGAAGAAAGAGTAATTGGAAGGAGAGAGGTCAGGAGCTGTGAAAGTCTGTTGTTTATCAGAACAATGTGTAGAAGAAAGTATTTCTGTGTGGGTAGAAAGACCTTATGCCCTGGTACTCAGCAGAATGGAAAAGCCATGAAGTCTTAAGAAGGCAAGGTAAGGGCACGTATGGAACTTCCCTTTATGCAGTCAAGGTTTGGAAGACTATCACACCTTACTGGGGCTGACATTTATACCATGTATAGAGAACTCTCAATCACACTGAAACAAATCAAAGTTCAGATATATTCTGAAACCTAAAGTGTACACTTTTATTGCTGTGTTTTCCTCTCATGCTAAGAAGGATATTCTGACTCTTGTACTCTGTGCAAAAATATTTGTTCTCATGTATGTATTTTCTGCTCATTACGTGTCTATCTATGCAATGATGCATCTCTCTTCTAAGCATCCTGTGACCTGGCAGCATGCCATGGCAATGCGTCATATTTAATACCTTGCTCTAGTGTGTTTGGCAAGAGTTTTCTACTAAATATATATATACCCTTATTCTTTTTGTAATTTTCTGATTTTTCTGATTATTATTCCAATTCATTCTTCGTGAACCATTTATTTTATTTTTTAGTGTATATTTATTTTTGGTCTGAGAGAGAGAGTGAGAGAGAGAGAGAGAGATGATTGGAGAAGGGCAGAGAGAGAGAGGGAGACACAGAATCCCAACCAGCTTTAGGCTCTAAGCTGTCAGCACAAAGCCTGATGTAGGGCTTGAGATCATGACCTGAGCCAAAGTCTGACAGACGCTTAACTAACTGGGCCACCCAACTGCCCCTCCTCATGAACTACTTAAAGTGCTCCTGTTTAACTATTTTGCTCCTATTAAGAAGAGGGTATAAAATCATATGCAGATAAAGATATTATGAAGAAATTCACACTTAGTCTTGTTTATTGCATATGACTATGCATTATGTTTTTCATCTTTTTTAAGGTACATTGTGCAGTAAACTTTAAACTTTTTGCCTGTTAATATACTCAGATCTTATGACAATTACTCCGTTTTTTATTAAACTTTTCTATAAATTCCCTTCTTGTTAATTACTTATTTTCCTTCATAGATAGTAAAAATTGAGCTTAATAATTAGAGCAGAAGTCATTTTGAAGAGAACCATGTTACGTCCATCTGTTTTTGAAATAGCACTGACTTTTTAATGTAGCATCTGATTGAAATTCATATTTAATTTTCAGGGCACCTGGGTGGCTCGGTTGACATCTGACTCTTGGTGTCATGATTTCATGATTCATGGGACTGAGCCCCACATCAGGCTCTGTGCTGATACTGCAGAGCCTACTTGGGATTCTCTCTCTCTCCCTCTGTCTCTCAAAAGTAAACAAACATTTAAAAAAGTAATTCACATTTAATTTTCTATCAATCTATCATGTAATGTATGTTTCATATTTCCTTGATTCATATGCAGTTTTATTTATCACTATTTTCAAAATAGAATTATTACATCTTATAATTTATATGTTTTTATTCAAGGTATTCATCATCATGTCGTTCTTATGTTAGAATATTAAGCAAGAAAAGGGTCCATGTAATTCCTCAGAGGTTTCTGAGGTAAATTGGCAGCAAGTATTTGGTCAGAATTTATACCTAGTCTAATGCTCAACACATAGAATATACAATTTTTCTTCTTTTATTTACTACTGAATATGGTAACATATTACAATGGATATTGGAAAACCCAAAGTCATCTGCAGCCTTCTGCCAGTAACACTGAAATGTGTGGAAATGGGGGGATGGTGGTGAGGCCTTTTTTTCAGCTTCAAATATTTAGGGAATGCATACATTCTATTATAAATGCACACAGTGGATAATTTATCAGATAGAAGAATATAGATTGCTATGTATTTGTGTAATACAGTGTGTTCTACTAAGATACAGACAACACGTAGGCAGGAAATAACATAGAACTAGCACAGTAGAAACTCAGAACAGTTTTGATAGGAAATGAGTTAATGAATACACTCCATCAATTTTAAGAAACGTAGGAAGCATTTGCCAGTTTTTGGTTTCTTATGTCTATTCCTCATTCTTTGGTTAACTCTACTTTGCTTTTCTCTAGGCACCACCCTTACCCCAGATTCAGCTCCCATGCTTAAAGTGCAGCTTTATCTGTTTCAAAGGTAGAGCCAGTGGCCTATGTGCAAGTCCATAATCCATCACTCAACCAAGGCATTGGCTTCATGTCCCAGATATATACAAAAGGACACAATACATCTTCTTAGAGAAATCTTTAGAATGATATTTGTGTTCTTTTTCATGGACTAAAGCTGAGAAAACACTGGCTTTGGATGAGCTGTAGTCATTCTGTGATTATACTGGAGGTCATCCATCCCTTGGTAACTGAGGAGAGAGATATCCAGCCAAAGGCAGAATTGAGAAATGGAAAAATGCAGTTCCTTGATGTTGCCATTAACACCTATGTCTAGGGCTTTGGAGCCTGCCCTGTTCTGAGACTTATTATCTGAGTGTGACAAACTTTTCTCTATTATCAAATCATTTTTGTTTGGATTTTATATATTTTGCAGTTGAAAGTGTATTAATTGATACTAAGAGAAAATCACTATGGCTTTATTGGAAAAGAATAAATAAAACCTTCTTTGTTCTCTCATTCAACCCAAGTATACAACCAGGTTTTATGTCTCAACTGTGTTAACAGTGGCATTCAAAACTATACACCAATCTCTACCCAAATAGCACCGTCATTCAAGTGCTCCCCGGAGAGAAGAGAAAGTTACAGACACCGGTCTAGAACATCATGCTGGATTAAACAGAGATACTACACAGCTCTCTGGAACTTTTGAAGGAAGCCTTCTGAGGCTGAGACAAGATTGAAAGCTACCTGTCTAGACAGTGTCTTTTTTTTTTTTTTAATGTGCCTCACTTTATTTTTTTTATTTTTTTTACTTTATAAAGTTTCATATTTTTTTAACATATGCAGTTATTTTCCATCCTTTACAATACAGTAGTTGCAATGACACTCAAAACAGAAAAGCAAAGTAAAAAATCAAAACACCAACTTCTGTTTCATGTAATTAGACTTATACAGAAATTAGAAGGTTAAGTAACAACTAGTTAATCACCTAATTTCAC
>NC_043703.1:97255458-97270851 GCF_006229205.1 Suricata suricatta
AACGGAAGTATATATGTATTGCTTTGTTTTATTTTTTTATTTTATTATTTTTTTTCTGCATGCCGGGTCGCACAGTCAGCCCCGGGGCGTGCTCCAGTGAGGGCTGCTCTCGCCCACCCAGTTCTCTAGGAGGATTGTATCAGCAGAGTCTTGCTTCACCAGACCCAGACTTCTGTATTGCTTTGTTTTAAACAATCCAACAGAAATGCTATGAAACCATGTTTACATTTATAATATTCCTCTTTAATTAAAATGATATTATTCAGCAGTAACTGAAATCACTCTGCAGTTTATGACATCTTCACTCAGTCACTGAAAAATAAATTCCTGCTATCCTATGCATAATTTTAATATGCATGATAAAGCATATTTTTAGCTTGCTTTATTAAGTCAAATCAGACATTCACATTTATCCAGTGAGAGTTTCCCTTATATATTTAATTTCTCAAAATTCCATAAAAATTTAGACCTGGGTTGAAGATTATGTTAATTACTAAGATAGCAGCAAGTTTGGTATCAACTCGTTAGTGTCTTTCAAAAAGGCAGTAGTTATTTAAAAAAGGAAAGGAAAGGGAAAAAAAGGATAACAATATGCAAGTTAAATAAAGCATTTTTTTCTAAATGTTTATTTATTTTTGAGACAGAGAGAGACAGAGAGACAGAGCATGAGTGGGGGAGCGGCAAATAGAGAGGGAGTCACAGAATCCAAAGCAGGCTCTAAGCTCTGAGCTGTCAGCATAGAGCCCCACACGGGGCTTGAACCCATGAACTGCAAGATGTGACCTGAGCTGAAGTCAGACGTTTAACCAACTGGGCCACCCGGCACCCTCCCATATTACTTTTTTATTAAACTTTTTGGTAATTATTTTAGGCTTACAGAAAAGTTGCAAAGAGGACACAGAGAATGCCAATATACCTCTCAACCAGTACCATCAATTAAAATAAATGGTCTAAATAACTGTCATCAATATTAAAAACCTATAAATCTAATTACCAATTTCTATACAATAAATAATGTTTAGATGTTTCTCCTATACGCATATGCAAGTTAATTTTCTTCACTAGCATGGTAGCCTAAAGCAAAAACAACACTAGCGCAGAAGGTTGTTTCCCAATATCACATTATAATGAGCTGACTCTGTTTGTACATCTGAATAATCACCAATAAAATTTGTGGTAAATTATCTAAAGATAATTTAAAGAAAAATGATGTTATTTAATAATAGCCTACATATATTTATATCTATTTACCCTATAACTAGAAGAAGAAAAGGAAACAAATGAACAAACCAAAAAACCCCTACACTATACAGAAAGAATATTGAATAAACTTAAAAATATTTTCTTAATCTAGTTTTTAATATTCTGAAACACACACACTGTCAAGTAAACTTACCAAACCTATTTTTATGCTTCTTTTTTCTTATTATGGCATGTATTTTCTTGGAGACTTAAAAGACACTGGTGCCAGAAATAGATTCAAGGTTTCCTTTGACTTCTTAATGATTTTTAAATTCTATAGTTGTTTCCATTTGTCCAAACACAACGAGACTAAGATCATCTTTACTGTCTCAACATGCTATACAGTATTGCTTATATAGCATCACTAAACTTACTCTCATGATTCTGTGCAAATATGTTCTGATACAACAATGTTATCTTGCATACAGGCATATAGATTTGATTCACTTTCCAAAAAGCTGTTTGTTAACTAACCACAGCAACAGGTGTCTGGACATCTGTCCATGGGGATTTGGCTTGAAATGACTAACTCATTTCACAAAGAGTAACAAGAGTCCTTTGATTCTAATGCTTTTCTCTCCCCCATGGAATTGGGCCAAGTGACAGCTCTCACTATATCTCTTACAGGTTACAGTGTCCAAACACTTAGCTCTGTCTTAAAAACTAAAGTTTAGTCTCTCTCTTTCATCAGCTCTTGGGATATTTCTACAGCACTAAATTGGTTGGCATGTGACATTTATGGCAACAAATGCGACAAGCGAATAAAAGCCATTAGGTTGATAGGATATAATTAAATTTCCTTCTGGTCCCTGCAGGCTCCACAATGGACCACGTATTGACACCTGCTTCTGACTCAGCAGCATGGAATGGCACTTTTGCTAATTTTCATTTTTTAAAATGTGTTGGCCTCTGATCCTGACTTTTTTGTTATTCATAACCTGTAGTTTTAAAATTTACTTTTAAGAAACAAGAATCTATCAGAAAAGCAATTATTCCAACGTGTATAGGACCCCAGACTCATTCTGTATGTCACTCTTTTCTAGCCTATTAGTCTGTCTCTGTTTCCAGTGTCTTTCTGGCTACAATCAGGCCTTTACATATAAACATTACAGGTACTAATTAAAATAGGGCGTACTTCAAACTGATCTTTTAGTAAACCACAAACAAATTTTAGGTGGTTTCCTTAATTTCAAGTCATTTTATAATTTTGCTGGCAGAACATTTTCTATTCCTAGAAATGCAACAGGAAACCCAAACTAAAGGTGATGATAACAAAAACAATTAAGTTTTATTGAGGAAGCAACTCTATTGGATGTTTTAAATTCAAAAGCAAAATTAAGAGCTAATTGTGATTGTGGTCACTAATGTAAGGATTTATATCAAAAGCTATTGATCTATTGAGTTGAGAAAGCATTTGATCTAAGAAAAAAACAAAGTAAAAATCTGCACTGGGCTGAACCCTAAAAACTTCCTGAGGGAAAAAATTTTCAACTTCTGTCTGCATAGGAAATATCTAAGGAACTTATATAAAAATCAGATTCTTGAGACTTGCTTCTCCACACATTATGAAATATATATCGATGAATAAAAAAATTATTCAACATCATAACTAATCAAAGCATTATAATTTATATTATCAATGAAATACTACTTCTGCCTATCAATCAGGCAAAATATGAGCAAGAAATGGTCTCATATATTGCTATTTAAGCACTATATATAATCCTTTTAAGAGACACTTTAGCTACAATTATCAAAATATATCAAGAGGCTAAGAATTGGTAATCTAGTAATTCTTTTCAAATTTAGTCTTGTGTGTCCAAAACACATATATAAGGATGTTTATTTTGCACACTTATACAATAGCACATATTTGAAATTAATTACCCTATAATATGTTTAATAATGACACCCATGCAATAAACTACTATGTATTTATAAAATAAAGTAGAAGGATATTTTTTACATGCAAAGGTGTTCCTCATAGTGAATGACCATTCACAATAGAAAGTAAGTGCATCTTGTTAATCCACAGTATTAATTCTAGAGGTAGAGATAAGGGATATTTTCTCTTATCTTTCTTTTGTATTTTTTCATATACATATTACTTGTGTAATTAAAAACTAGTTGTCAAATATTAAAAAATGGATGACATGGTGAACAGGCAGATAAACTGATAATTTATATATTCTTATTTTATAATATTTTATTTACATCCTTTTATATTGTTGTTTAAGTGCATTTATGGCAATATATTGAAAAATATGTATCAAAATCTTTGAGAATATTTGGTTGAATAAGCTTTCTAAAAATAAAACCCAAGGGGATAGCCAAAGACTTATATAAATGTTTTTGCACAAACTTTACACTACTCAGTTATAAACGTGAAAAATAAAAAGATTGCTAAATAAACAAAACATTGCTAATGTTCAACACAGCAACAGTGATTAAATGAGTGATGAAACTTTCATTTGATTATGTATTACACAACTAGTAAAAATAATATTTACTTGAGTACAGTTGACAGACAATGTCACCTTAGTTTCAGCGGTACAACATAGTAATTCAACTTCTCTATATGCTGTGGTATGCTCACCACAAGCATAGTAGCCCCCATTTGCCATCATACAATGTTATTACAATATCGTTGGATATTCCATATACTATCCCTTTTATCCCAGGGACTTATTCATTCCATAACTGGAAATGTGCATTTCCTACTTCACTTAACTCATTTTGTCCAATCCTCCACACCTTCCTCCTGGTAACCATCAGTTTATTCTCTATATTTGTGGGTCTGACTCTGTTTTTTGTTTCTTCATTCATTTATTTTGATTTTTAGATTCCACGTAAGAGTGAAATCAAGGTATTTGTCTTTCCCTGTCTTATTTCACTTAGCATAATACTCATCCATGTTGTCGCAAATGGCAAGATCTTATGCTTTTTATGGCTGCATACTTTTATATATGTGTGTGTATATATATATAACATATCATCTACCTCTATCAATGGACACTTAGGTTGCTTCCATATTTTCATATTTTGGCTATTGTAAATAATGCTGCAATAAATACAGGTGTGTGTGTATATTTTTTTCTTTTGAGAGAGAGAAAGAATACATGAGTCAGGGAGAGGGGCAGAGGCAGAGAGAGAATCTTAAACAGGTTGTAGACTCAGGGCAGAGCCCAACGTGGGGCTCTATCCCACAACCCTGAGATCATGACCTGAGCCAAAATCAAGAGTTGGACACTCAACCAAATGAGCCACCCAGTTGCCTAAAGAGTGGTTGTTTGAGAGGTGAGATTATTGGTAACTTTAAAAATGTTATTCCTATGTTTCTGAGCTTTCTGTTTTTTTAAACTGGGTACATATCATTTTTATAGCTCATGCACCGTTTTCCTCATTAGTAATAATAAAATAAAACAGGTACCTGATAGAAACCAAGAGTTAGGACTATTTTAAGTTGGAGAACAAGCTATATATTGATGTACTGCTCAAACCATAGGCTAAGAGAAAATATCACACTTTCTAATAAGAATACATATAACCAGGAATGTGTGTATTCAACTAAATCCTACGGGTCCTCCAGGATCTTACTCAAGTCTCGGTTCTATTAATAAATCTTTGTAGACCAGGCTAGCCCCAATTAATCCAACTTTTTAAAAACCTAAATCAAACAATAAATGCATATGTTTATAGACAAGCAAGGGATTGGACACAACCCTGTGTTTTTGGAAAGGACAAACTATATTAGTGCCTCTAAAAATACTTTTAAATTTATTTATGCAGACATATCTCATCATTTTATTGTGCTTCAGAGTTGCTTCATGTTTTACATTTTGAAAGTTTGTGGCAATCCTGTGTCAAGTCTATTAGTACCATTTTTCCAACAGCATTTGTATTTCTGTGACATTTTGGTAATTCTCACAATATTTCAATTTTTATTATTATTATATTTATTAAGGTGACTTGTCATCAGAGATCTTTGATATTACTATTTTAGTTTTGGGGGGGCACCATGAACTGCACCCATAAAAGATGATGAAATTTGTCAATAAATGTTGTGTGTTCTAATTATTCCACTGACTAGCCATTGTCTCATCTCTCTCCCTCTCCTCAGGCTTCCCAGTTCCCTGAGACACAACAATATTTGAAATCAGGCCAATTAATAACCTGACAACACCTCGAAGCACTCAAGTCAAAGGAAGAGTCACATGTGTCACATTTTAAAGCAAAAGCTAGAAATAACCTTAGTGAGGAAAGCATGTTGAAAGCTGAGATAGTCAGATAGCTAGATCTCTTATGCCAAATAGTTAGCCAGGTTGTGAATGCAAAGGAAAAATTCTTAAAGGAAATTAATGTGGTACTCCAATGGACACATAAATAATAAGAAAAAGTGGTGCCTGGGTGGCTCAGTCAGCTAACAATCAGACTTTGGCTCAAATCATTATCTCATGATTCATGGGTTTGAACCCCATGTTGGGCTCTGTGCTGACAGTTCTAAGCCTGCTTAGGATTCTGCATCTCTCTCTCTTTCTCCCTCCACCCCACCACATACTCTCTCTTGAAAATAAATGAATAAACATTTAAAATTTCAAAATAAATAAATAAATGATAAGAAAGTAGAAATGCCTTGGGGTACCTGGTTGGCTCAGTTGGTTAAGCCTCTGACTTTGGTTCAGGTCATGATCTCATGGTCTGTGAGTTTGAGCCCCGCATTGGGCTCTGTGCTGACAGCTCAGAGCTTGGAGCCTGTTTTGGATTCTGTGTGTCTCTCTCTCTGACATTCCCCCTGCTTAAGCTCTGTCTCTCATCTCTCTCTACCTCAAAAAAGAAAGAAAGAAAGAAAGAAAGAAAGAAAGAAAGAAAGAAAGAAAGAAAAGGAAACTGCTTTAATGCTGATATGGAGAAAGTTTTAGTGGTCTGGATAGAAGATTAAACCAATGAAAACATTTCTGAAGTCAAAGCCTAATCCAGAGTAAAGCCTTAATTCTCTTTAATTTTATGAAGGCTGAGACAGGTAAGGAAACTTTTGAAGAAAAGTGTGAAGTTAGCAGAGGTTGGTTCAATAGGCTTAGGAAAAAAAGTCATCTCCATAACATAAATATGCAAAGTGAAGCAGCAAGTTCTATGTAGAAGTTTTAGCATATTATCCAGAAAATTAGCTAAGATAATTAGTGAAGGCGGATGAGTTAAGCAACTTATTTTCAATGTAGACAAAACAGTCTTCTATTGGAAGAAGAAGCCACCTGGACTTTCATAGCTAGAGAGGATAAGTCAATAACTGGCTAAAAGCTTAAAGGACAAGCTAACTCTTTTTTTAGAGGCTAATGGAGCTGATGACTTTTAAGTTGAAGCCAATGCTCATTTATCGTCCTAACGTCCTAAGGCCCTAAAGAATTATGTCAAATCTGCTGTCTGTGCTTTATAAATGGAATGACAAAGCCTGGATGTATCATGGTTTGTATTATGATTTAGTGAATTTTTTAAAAACCCACTCTTGAGACCCACTGCTCAAGAAAAAAGATTCCTTTCAGAATATTACTGCTTACTGACAATGCATGGTAATTTTGACAATGCATCTGCTAATTCTGACTAAGGAGGAATTTCGACTTTGAAGTCTTATTATTTAAGAAATACATTTTGTAAGGCTATAGGTGCCATAGTGATTCCTCTGACGGATCATGGTGAAGTAAACTGAAAACCTTCTTAAAGGAGTCGCCAACTTAGATGTCATTAAGAACATTTGTGACTCAAGGGAAAAGGTCAAAATATCAACATGAACAAGAGTTTGGGAGAAATTGATTCCAACCCTCAGAGATGACTTGCAGTGAAGTCAGTAACTGCCAATATTATTGAAATATCAAGAGAAATATAATTAGATGTGGGGCCTGGATATGTGTCATAATGATGCCAATCTTATGATAAAACTGGGATAGATGAGGAATTCCTACTTATTGATGAGCAAAGAAAGTGGTTTCTTGGACAGCATGTATTCCTGGTAAAGATGGTGTGAAGATTGTTGAAATTACAATAAAAAGATTTAGAATATTTTGTAAATTTAGTTGATAAAGCAGCAAGAGGGTTAGAGAGATTTGACTTCAATTTGGAAGAAGTTCTACTTTGGGTAAAATACTATCAAATGGCATCACATGCTACAGAGAAATCACTCATGAAAAAAGAGTTGATCTATGTGACAAACCTTATTGTTCTTAAGAAATTGGTACATGTCCTCAATATTTGGCAATCACCACCCTGACCAGCCAGCAACCACTGACACCAAGGAAAGGCCCTCTCCCAGCAAAAATGATTATGACTTACTGACAGCTCAGATGATGGCTAGCATTTTTAGCAATAAAGTATTTTTTATTTAAAAAATATTTAAGTTTATTTATATTGAGAGAGAGAGAGAGAAAGACAGAGGCAGAGGAGAGGCAGAGGGAGAGGGAGAGACAGAGAACCCTAAGCAGGCTCTTCACTGTTAGTGCAGAGCCCCATGAGGAGTCTGAACTCATGAACCGTGAGATCATGACTTGAGCAGAAGCCAGACACAAAACCAACTGAGCTATGCAAGTGCCCCAAAAAAGTATTTTTTTAATGAAGGTATGTACATTGTTTTAGAGACATAAAACTGTGTACCCTTAATAGACTACAGCATGATGTACACATAGCTGGTAAACAAACAAAAAAAATATTTGACTCACTTTATTGTGATATTTGTTTAACTGCAGTGGTCTGGAAACAAACCTACAGTATCTCTGAGGTATGCCTGTGCAGCAATCACTGAACTGTTCATGTCCAGAATTTAAATAAGAAATAAATTCTGGTTAGTATTCACTTGTGAGTGTCACTCTCAGCTGCTACATATTCATTTTTCAGATGACCTTGTGATTTGGATCACTGCTGTACCCTTACATCTTACCATGATAATATTTGCAGAGTTACACTCCATTTGGTAATGAGAATACACAAATGAATAAAACACAATTTATGTTATTTAAGCTGTACTTTTAATTGCTACAAGAGACAAAAAGTAAGAGTAACGAAAGCAATATAGTGTCTATTTCTCTCTGATAACAGTATAGACAGAATAAGCAAGTGATAGTTTATTTTCTCCATTTTTTCTAAAATCCAGCCATCTCCTATTTTGTTGTGTCACTATACCTAAGATGGTTTGCCACCATTACCATATCAAGGTAGCAGAATAGACGAGGCAAGAGAAAAATACAACTTGGAAGTAACCCACAGCATTTCTTCTATTTGCTCAGTGGCTGGATGTTTACTGTCCAGGACAATAGTCCCTAGCTACATGTAGCTATTGAGGATGTGGAATATAGCCCCAAATCAAATTGAGATGTGGTGTAAGTTTAAAATACAATGGAATTTGAAGACTCAGTATGAAAAAAGCATGTAAAATATATCATTAGTATTTTTGCATCAATTGGATGTTATGAAGATAATTATGGGTATATTGGATTAAATATATCCTTAAAATACTCTCATAAGTTAAAAATATAGTTACTAGATAATTTTACATTACATACATAGTTTGAAGTATATGCCTCTCAAAATGTAATTGGGCTAGACATGTGTTACATGGTCAAATATACTTGCAAGAGAGTTGGAAAATGTATTTATTTTGGAAATCTACATGTCCTATGAATGTTGGGGGTTTGTTACTATGATAGAGAATGAAATAATGATAAATAAGAGATGAATTGCAGGACATTCCACATTGAATTTCCTTCTAGGTAACACGGACTATCACAAAGAAGAAATAGGTTCACATTTTTAGAATAGTTGTCTAGAGGAAATTCTTCATAGCCTTTTGCATTTCTGCAAATCTTGGGAAGGAGGCACTGACTTCCAATTGTTCTGGACTATCTTTTCAAAGATGTTTGTATAATGGACAGCCTTGGATGATATAGTGCCGTGCTTAATAGCAAAGGACAAACAGACATACTTTCTACCTGTATATTTTTTAAAAAGCCAAGTTTTGGGGGCATGTGGGTAGTTCAGTCCATGAAGCATCTGACTCTTGATTTTGGCTCAGGTTCATGAATCTGAGCCCCACAATGGACTCTGTGCCTACAGTATGGACCCGGCTTGGGATTCTTTCTCCCTCTCTTCACCCCTCACCTGCTCTCCTTCTCAAAGTAAATAAATGTTTAAAAAAAAAAAGTCAAGTTTTTTTTAACTTCAGAGTTTATCTTTGACACTGCCACCCATTGAATATATAGGTACTCTCTCACCTTCCTCACATGGCCTATGGAATTTAGGGGTCTGGGAACCATTGTAAAAGTAGTAATATTCTGGTTACTGCTATTGCACTAGTAATAAACTCTTATCTGTCTCTTATCCATATGTCTTGTGACTTTCAACAGCTTCTGAGAAAATGTAACAGACTCTCTTGTTAGCTTTCAAGTAGGGTAAAATTCAGACTCTTAATAAGTTCTTGATAAAAGTGTAAATATTAAGAGCACAGTCTTAGGTGTTTGGCAGTTATACCATACATGACCACTGTATGATGGTGCAAAAATTATTTAACTTCTTTTTACATCACTTTCCTCTGATCTAAACTAAATTCTAATACATAGATTTATCATAGATATTGTATGAGATAAATTTGTGTAATGTGCTTGGAAGACTAAGGCACATGGTTTTCACTCAATAAATGTTATCATTACCAATTAGAAGAGGAATTGTGGCTAAATGCAGTAAATACAAAATTGCACTGCACAAATCTGACAGCAATTTGTTTTATACAGTTAATCACACATAGCTGGCATAGTACAAAAACTGAAATGTTTTTTTCAAAAAAATATGTAAGGGGGCGCCTGGGTGGCTCAGTTGGTTGAGCGGCCGGCTTCGCTCAGGTCATGATCTCACAGTTCGTGGGTTCGAGCCCCGCGTCGGGCTCTGTACTGACAGCTCAGAGCCTGGAGCCTGCTTCACATTCTGTGTCTCCCTCTCTCTCTGACCCTCCCGTGCTCATGCTGTCTCTCTCTGTCTCTCAAAAATAAATAAAAAACGTTTAAAAAAATATGTAAGTATCATTACACTTAATTCCAGCAAAAACTTAATGAAATAGATGTGTCTATTGCCAGTTTAGTGGGGTCAAGTCACACAATCTATGGAAACTATTCTGAATGGAAATAGTAATATTATTGTTTCTGAGTGTGACACTGAAATGCCCAAGATTTTAATATCACCCTGAAACCAGAATCTGCCAGGGAGACCGAGGCACGCATGTAAAAGCAAAGGGCAGTTTTATTACGGCTTAGGTTCGCCGGGCCTAAGTTCGGTCTCACAGCCTTCACCAAGGCAGTGGATCCGTGCTGAGAGCCCTGAGCAAGGGCTGAGTAGGGTTTTTATGGGGTTTGGGAAGGGGGAGTTACAGGAAATTGTGACATCCAATCCTTATTGTCTAACAGCATTGGCAGTAACTCTAACCATACACATTGTTCAGAGCATTCGTTACTTTTGGTGGGACCCAATTACAACATTTAGGGTATCTTTGAAATCAACCAATTACAGAGCGAGTTCAGGGTCTTGTTTGGTGACTATCGGGTTAACTTTAACATTAGGTAACAGGGTCCTATCTAAAGTTCCCATCTGCAGGTCTCACCCCTAGGAATGTGGGGAGAGGTAGCTGGGCTTTCCTGATTGGATACCGCAAAGTGGTCTCTTTTGCCCTGGGTAATGTATAACTGCCTAATGGTTCCGGAGAGACTGACCTTAGGCCTTCCAGCTCAGAGGGGAAACTTAAAGCCTGTCATGGCGTCTGTTTGGTTCAGACTCATGTTCTTACAACACCTGGCCCTGGAAATTCACATATGGCAAAACACTTAGCAGTACGTCATTATATTCAAGAGGAATTTTTGTTAGCTGAGAGTTCTTTTTCAGAAATGTTGAGATTTATCAACTAAGGGTTAAAGACTAAAGACCGCATTGAAAAGAAAGAAACATCATTAGATATTTCTGGGTGGTTAGACTGTTAAGGAATATTCCTATTTTTCCCTTTGTCCTCTGAGTTCCTTGGAAGTTGCTCCCTATGTAGGATTTCACTTGCCAGGATGTTATAGTGGGTAATGAATTATTGGTTCTCTAATACTTGATTCAGTTTCTCATCATCACATAATTAGTGCTCATGATAGGATTTTTTGAATAATCACATCAAAAATTCACAAGTTTTTTTAGACTATGATTTTTTTTTGAATGGAGGGACCAAATCTTTCTACCTTTCTATTACTGGCACTTTCCTATAATGGCATATAGTAGACACTGCATGCATTTCATTGAATCAGGAAATGGGAGATAGTTCCTTATTTTGAGTTAGGAGAGTCTATCGCTGAAAAATTTTTATTGTGTTAATGAAAATGGAAGCATTTTCAGTTGGTTGTGGATGTACCTGAGGAATGCTTGGTAAATGGAGCAACAGATAACAAAAGTATGTACACAGTTTTCCTGGGTATTCAGTGCTAAACAGAATAGATATGATTCTTTCCCATATTAAACTTGAATCTGACACATTGAGACACATCACTTGTGTCTCAAGCCCTGTGATCACAAACCTTATTTATAACCCTAAGTGTACAAGTCATGACTTATCCTATAATTTATGCATTGCCATCACTATTAGCAGGTGAAAATAAATCATATTCTTCCTTGGGAGAAATGGGAGTCCCTTCCAATGGATTGCATCAAGAACAAGATAAAAAAAAAACAGTTTTGAGTACGAAATAAATCTTAATAAATAATCTCAGTGCATAAGATGTATTCGTTACTGAGCCATTCATTGATTTTAAGAGTACAGATATTTTAAATATTCTTAGAATGAAAGTTTTTAGGGTTTCCATCTCTCTGATTATATTACCCAGCTGTTCGTGCATTTTTTTTCACTTTTTACATTAGAGCCCTTAGAATATTAATCACAGTTATTTCAAATTCCTGGTATGATAATGCTATATCTGAGTCTGGCTCTGAAGTTAACTTTGACCATTGAGATTGTTTTTGTCTTTTAGGCTGTGTTACGCTTCTTGTTGCTGTTGCTGACAGCCAGACATACTCTATCAGGTAATAGGAACCGAGGCAAGTAGGCCTTTATAAGGTGTGACGTTTTATGTTTATCTGGTTAGGTGTTAGATAGCATTTACTGTTTGCTGTAACTTTAGGTGCCAGAGTCTAGAATTTCCTTTAATGTTCATGTTTTTGTCTCCTCTGTTGTCTTTTGTTTTCCTCCATGCTCCTTTTTAAGTAGCTAATGAGGATTGCAATTCTTTCAGCTGTAATCAATCCCCTGTTACAACAGAGGAGCCTGATTGATGTGGTGATAAGATGTGGGGGAAGGGAAGCATTCTATGCCCTGTGATTAGATCTCAGACTTCACTGAGCCTGTGCCACCAGAATGGACATCACACATGCTTCATTATTTTTTACCCCTTAGGTAACACAGGAAATGTGGATGGGCCTAGAGTTGGCTATTTGCTTTCCACCTGGTTAGGCTATGGAAAGACAGTATCCTATGAGAGAAGGTTTTTTTAAATTATTATTTAACGGAGAATAACAGGGATGCCTGGTTGGCTCAGTCCGTCTGACTTCTGCTCCGGTCATGATCTCACAGTTCGTGGGTTCAAGCCCTGCGTCAGGCTCTGTGCTGACAGTTCAGAGCCTGGAGCCTGGTTTGAATTCTGTGTCTCCCTCTTTCTCTGCCTCTCTCCCCCCTCCCCCGATGCATGCACACTCTATCTCTCTCGCTCAAAAATAAATAAATATTTTTAAAAATTAAAGGAGAATAACATATTCTGGCTGTATTTCAAAATAGCTAATTTCCCCCTGCTGTTGTTGGAAACACGGGATTTCTCTCTCGTCTTCGCCGGGGTGGGGCCCCTGATGATAAAGATTAGGGCCTTGTTAAGAATGGGATCCAGAGATTCTCTCAGGCTGATTCAGACTGAATATCCATTCATTTGCCAACCATAGTTTAAGTGTTCCCACAGGAACTGGCTCGGCCAGAGAGCTTCTGCTCAGGGCATCTGCAACTTCTAAACTGAGATTCTCCATATTTGTTTGTCCTTCCAATTTTCTGGGAGCCAGGCTGTCCTTTGGCCAATAATCTCTGGTGCATCTAAGAAGAGTTGGTGATTTTAAGTGTATTTGGCTCTCTTCTAGTGGTGAGGATAAGTATGACAACTCCGAAGCTCTTTACATGTCACCCTGGAAACCACAAGTCCAAAAGACAATTTTTGAGGGTCATTATCTTTCAGTATCAACATATAAGATGCTCCTCTAAAAGCATTGCTTGGAGATGGCTGAGCCAAGGGCAGTGAAGGTATTTGATATTTGGGAAGTGACTTCTAAGCTCACCAATATCTATGTTCTTCTCTTCTCTTTTGGCATTCAGATTACATTTTCTATCCTCTCTCACAGTAGCGTTGGCCATGTGACTGAGTTATAGCCTAATGGAATGTAAGCAGAAGTGGCCTGGCCCATAAAAATCTTTTGCCCCATCCTTACTCTTCTCCTCCATCTATAAGTTTAAGGCAGAAGAACCTGAGGATTTAAAGTGGGATAGAGCCACAAGAGGGAAGAAACCAGGGTACTAAAATGGCTTTGTGGAACAAAGTCCATCTCTTCTTCCCCCCTCCACACCAATCCACACAGAATTGCTCCATGACCAAGAAGTAATTTTTTTACATAGTAAAGCACTTAATGTTGGAATCATTTTTTACAGTACCCCACCCTGACTAATGCAGGGCAGAGAAGAAGAATTTCCATTGAGGGGAAAGAAGACCAAAGGTAAGCTGTAGTCATATAAGCAGTTTGGTCGAGAGATGGATCTGCTGGTAGAAAGAGCATTTGATAAACACAAGCTGGGAAGGTAACACAAATATGTCATTTACATGCAGAACTGCTTACATAGCCAGGGTCCCTAAGTGTGAAAGCCAACCTTGAGGACCTGGGAGCTTTGTAGCCTTATGCAGAAGTCCAACCACCCTCTAAAAGGTGTCTTATAGTTTACATTCTAATCATGATGAATTTCATATAGTTCATTACTCAATGCATTTTCTCACATCTGTTGTTTTATCATGTTACTCCTCCTCCTTGGAACATCCATTCACTATTCTATGCTGGGCTTTCTTATGCATCCTTCACAAATCAGCTTGGACATTTCTTCTAAGAAGCCATCTGCAATCCTCCAAACACCACGGTAAAAATGGGTAAATGAATTTTTCCCAACTGAACTAAGTACAAATCACCTTGCTATCTATGTGTTGGAATAAAGTTAAAAAGTAGCTGCATTGAAAGACTATATTTCCTATGACTGGGACTTTAAGAACAATGCCTGTCAGTTTGCTCTCAGTCAATACTAAGTATCTATTTCATGTCTAGGATTGCCTCTGGCATAGTACAGACACAAATAGATGGTGACACAATTTCAGCCTTATAGAAATTTCTATCTGGGGTGAGGAGATAGCCCTGATGAAGCATACCAGTGATTCTTAGATTTAGATGCAATGAAATCACCTTGCTCAAACTGCATATTGTCGCATAATTCTGATACAAGTCATCAGCAGACTGAAATCAGAAACACTGCACTGGTCTGTGAAACTTTCTGAAAAATAAGCAATCACTAGTACCTAGTCTAAGGGCTGTAGGTATTCAGCCAACGTGCATGAATGTGAATGAAATGAGACAATTGGGCAAGGAGAGAAGAATGCATGCTCCACATAATTCAAGTGAATTGAACTGCATAATTTGTAAGCATGTAGGATTTCACATAATAGAGATTGGTGTGGGCCAGTAGACAAAGAAGGCATAAAGAAGTTAGGATTTGAATCAGAGCATCAAAATAGAAACCACAAGGAATTTGTAGTCAGATAACTCAATTTGAAACACAGATCCATCACTTAGGAGCTATTTAATTTATCATAGCTTTTATTTTCTGACCTATAGAAACAAGATGGATGGCAACTATGTTGCACTTCTCTTTTGAAGATTAAAGTGCCCAGCAGAGGGCTTGGCTCAGTGCTTTGGCTCAATCCATGCCAGCCATCTCTCCTCAAAGGATGCACTATATTTGGAAAGACGTCCTTATTTTTATATCAAAAAGGACTTTAGATATCCTCCTTCAACTACTGATCTAAATTC
>NC_043703.1:97270951-97286137 GCF_006229205.1 Suricata suricatta
TCTCTCTCTCAAAAATAAAATAAAATAAACACTAAAAAATTAACTGAGCTACTGTAAGAGACAGGTTGAATTCCACAAGAATAATGGGAAGAAAATAATAAAAGGTAAAACACTCCAGAGTAAGAATGCCTATCCTGACTGCATGGCTTGCAGCTGAGGTATGCCCTCGTAGGCTGGGCTGCTGAGTGGATAATCACAGACTGGTCCCTGCTGTTCTTAAGAACTGCTTTTTAAGTTGGTGACGTTTAAGAGCTGCTTTTATTTATTTTTTTAAAACATTAAAAAAAAATTTAAAAACATATTATTGAGACTGACATACAAAAAGCTGTGCCTACTTAATGTATTCAACTTAGTGACTTTGGAGGTAAGTACACATCATGAAACCACCACTGCAGTATATGCCATGAACATACCCATTCCCTCCAAAGGTTTCCTTTTAGCCTCTTTATTTTTATTTTCTTGTGATAAGAATACCTATTATAAAGGTACTATGTTTTACAATAGGTCCCTAGAATGTATTCATTTTATGTTACTGAAACTTTGGACCTTTGACCAACGCCTCTGCACTCTCCCCTCCCCTTCGTTCCTGGTAACTAGCATGTGCTCTATGTTCTATATGTATACTATTTCAGACTTTTCATATAAGTAGAATCATGTTGTATTTGTCCTTATTTTGTTTAGTATATAAGCTCATCAGCGTTATTGCAAATGATAGGATTTCTTTGTTTTTATAAGGCTGAGTAATATTCTATTTTTATGTAACTACCACATTTGCTTTAACCATTCATCCGCTGGCATCAAGGTTGTTTCCATAACTTGGCTATTATGAATGGTGCTGCAGTGAACACAGGAGTACAGATATCTCTTTGAGATCCAGATTTCAATTCTTTTAGGTAAGTACCCTAAAATAATTGAGCTACCGGGCCTAAAAGGAGTTATATTTTTAGTTTTTTGAAGAACTTTCATACTGCTTTCCATACGAGCTGCACCGGTTTACATTTCCACAAGCAGTGTGTGAGGGTTCCTTTTACTTTACATCTTTGTGAGGACTTGCTATCATTTAAAAAAATATATATAAATGATAGTCATCCTAACATGTGTGAGTTGATATCTAACTGTGTTTTTGCTTTGCATTTCCCATATGATTAGTGATGATGAGAACCTTTTCATGTAGCTATTGGCTGTATGTCTTCTTTGCGGAAATGTTTTTTCAGGGCCTTTATGTAAGAAAAACAAAGCTGGAGGCATCATAACTCCTGATTTCAATATATTACAAAGCTAAAATAACCAAATGGTGTTGTATTGGCATTAAGACAGACATATAGACAAATAGAACACTGAGAGTTCACAAATAAATCCATGCATGTATGTTTAAGTGGTCTACAGCAGGAGTGTCAAGTATAGACAATGGGGAAAGAGGACAGTCTCCTCAATAAATGGTGTTGGGAAAACTGGACATCCATATGCAAAAGAATGAAAGTCAACCCTTACACCATATACATACATCAACTCAATTGATTATTCGTTGCTTGAATATAACACCAAAAGCTCAGGCAACCAAAGCAAAAATAGACAAACGGGTTTAAAGGAAAACCTTTTGCATAGAAAAGGAAACAATCAACAATGTGAAAAGGCAGAATAAGAATGGAAGAAAATATTGGAAAGCCATATTTGATAAGGGCCTGTTATCCAAAATATTTAAGGAACTCCTACAACTCTATAGCAAAGCCAAACAAACAATAACAAAAACTTGTAACTTCTTCACTTCTCTTTGTTACTCCGGCTCTTTAGACAGTTTTGCCAGGACCCTAGTAGTTAAGTATAGATATATTTATTTTGTTTTCCCTGCCCAATCTTCATCAGTAAGCCAGCCCTGTTTCTTGCTTTCAAGTCTCTGTCTATCCTAACACTGGATGCATTTGGCTTCTAACAGACACTATCTTTTTCTTGGAACCTTGCTGCTGTTTTCTCCTCTGTCTGACATGTTCACCCTCATTTCTAACACTTTACTAGCTCAATACTGAATCTGCCTTTTATATTTGCACCACAAAGATTTTTCCTTCAGTAAGAAACAACTCTGACTGACCTTCTTAGGTTTTGGGTCAGAAAAAATTTAATTTGTGTAAAACGGTAGAGTGCTGTCCAGCACAGTGAGGACCTAAGGCTGTCATTGGTCATTCCAAAACAAAATATGTCAATTATTTGCTGTGTATACCTGGACACACATCAGCTCCTTCACCTCTAAAAGAGGATGGTAATGACAGTACTTACTTCACAGGGTTATCATACATTTAAACAAATTAATCCATGCAAGGCACCTGGACCAGTACATAGGACATAGTAAGTGCTTAATAAATTCTAACTATAATTGAGCTCACACTATTCTTTGTAGATAATATTTCTTCCCTACTGTTTTATCACAACCTATTATAATTATCTATTAGACTACAAGCTGTGTGGAGACAAGGTACTCACCTGATTCCTTCTCTAGCCCCAGCTTCTATCACAGAGTCTGGACCATAAAAGACACCCAAGATTTTTTTTTTTTTGGTAAGTGAATGAAAGATACATTTTCCACTTATCAACCCTTATAAAATAGGGCATTTATATTGCAGGCACCATCTTTCATTTTAGTCTATGGGTCTATGCTATACATTCTCTATCAGATTGTTAGCATCCAGAGAGTGGAGATCACGCTTCTCACATTCCTTACAATCGGCATTTCATAAGACTGTTTATGTTAATCCTTGTCTCCTCTAACTACTAAGGCTGATCTCTTTAGGAAACCTCATCTAGAAACTATACTTCTTTTAGGTCATTCATTTCAGGTATAGGCTTATAGCGAGTGCCTTAACTACCTATGCCAGCATCCATTTTACTTGCTAAAGACATGTGGAGAATCAGCTTCTATGTTCCTTCTTAGACTAGCACTATTTCACTACCTTAATCTATATGGGAAAAAATATTAGCAACATCTCTACAGTAACAATTCCAGCTACCTTTTGTTTCACCTAAGGTGCATATCCCTATGAACTTTTTAATGGAGTTGTGCTAACTACTCACATGGAATGTTCAATTAAATATTCCCATTTTTGCATTGCCCACAATATTAACAATACCTGCTTAGTAGTTGAACATAAAAATTTGCCAGTAAATTAGCATGGTTATGGTTTTTCCTTTTTTTAATGTTTTTATTTATTTTTGAGAGACAGAGAGAGACAGCATGAGCAGGGGAGGGTCAGAGAGAGAGGGAGACACAGAATCTGAAACAAGCTCCAGGCTCTGAGCTGTCAGCACAGAGCCCGATGCAGGGCTCGAACCCACAAACCATGAGATCGTGACCTGAGCAGAAGCTGGACACTTAACCAGCTGAGCCTCCCAGGCGCGCTGGTTATGATTTTTCTTAGCCAATGTTCATTTCCCCTCGAGAGACTTGACTATTATTTGTGGCAAAAAAATAGTATCAAAACTAATTAAGATAGTTAGTTTACTCATATTTTATTGATTATTTCAATAATCAATATTTATTATTTCAATAATCAATAATAAAATTTACATACATGATTATTTCTTTTATTCCCACACCAATCATGACCCAGAGAAAATTTTAGTTTGTCAGGGTAGTTAGCTAAGTCTAAGGAGTAACACAGGAATAAAAGTGAGGTGATTCTAACAAATACCTCATTTCTTTAGGCCAAATTTATTATACTGTACACTTGCCTAGAGCACTTTCAATATGGTTCTGATTGATGAATATGGATTTATTATCTTATCACAAGCACAAGTCTGTGGAAATGAATTAGAAAAACCTGGTCTAGAAGTCCCTCGTTCAGTGAACTTAACAGAAGAAAATGTCTCCTAATGAAAAGGAACTGGTAAAAGTACCTGTATTTTCACAATAAAAAACAATGTTTCCCATACCATTATACTAAGGTCACTAAAGGAGTACGTTTAAAAGTCAATGATTCTACTTTACGTAAAGTGGATCTGTGAAATATCAAAATGTCTACATTAAGATCATGATTAAAATAGATTCACCTTATAAAATACTGGTCACATGATTTTAAGTGGTAAATCACTTCAATTCATGATTTATGTATTATAGTAACTAATATAGTACTTGGCACAAAGAATGAGACATTGGTTGGCAAGCCATCAAAGAAACAAATTTCTTTTACAATGCCATTTTGCATGAGAAAAAAATCAAGAAATTCCTATTTTCTTAGTAAAAAAAAAAAAAGTAGTAGTAGTAGTATTCAGCGTTGGAAAGAATAAAAAGAAGTAAAGAAGGAGATCAGCTAAGAAAAGTGAAGGCATTTTTCCGTAACTTGAAATACACTTCTATTTCATCTGCATGGTTTCTACTTCTGGTAATAAAACTAATTAAAAAAAAAAAAAGTATTTAGAGGCACCTGGGTGGCTCAGTCGGTTAAGGGTCTGACTTTGGCTCAGGTTATGATCTTGTACTCTGGGAGTCTGAGCCCGGTGTTGGGCTCTGTGCTGATGGCTCAGAGCCAGGAGCCTGCTTCAGGTTCTCTGCCTCCCTTTCTCTCTCTGCCCCTTCCTTGCTCATATTCTGTTTCTCTCTCTCTCCCTCTCTCTCTCTCTCTCTCTTTCAAAAGTAAATAAGCATTAAAAAAAGTATATAATAGAACATGGTAAGTGATATGAATAGTGCTTCATGTATTTTAATTTATAGATGCTCCTATTATAAAATGAAGTAAATCTTTAAATATATTAACCATTAATATATGCACACATATATATATATATATATATATATATGTACAACACAGCACTAAATACAAAATAAACTAACATAGTCTCTGATCTCTTGAAACACAAGTCTTAAAAAATAATTCAATAATGATTTATTAAAAACCTGTCAGGTCTTTTGTATAATCTGTATTACATTCACATGAATAACACAGACAACTGAACAGATACCTAAAGCAAATAAGCCATGTGCGAATTAAGATTAGGGAAGGGCAAAGGGATAAATATGAATATACGCACTAGAGAGGATAGGGGAAAAATATAGAAACTCTATCAAGATCAAAAACTTTTAGAACTCACTAGAAGCAAGATTTTATATCCCCATCTTCTCTGTCAAATAAGAAGGAAAGATACTGAAAAAAAATGACTTGTCCATAACTAAAGAATTGATCAGTTTAGAGCAAAGGACTACACAGATCCTAAGTCTTCCAAATCATTATGTCTAATAATTTTTGAATTGTTATGTTATGCCAGGCATTGTTGTGTTACCCAAATTAATCTTCCCAATAACACTAAGTAATGAATAATAGTGTATTTTTAGACACATAAAAATATTATTTAGCTGCACTGCACTGCTACAAAGAGAGTACATGCAATATGTACTCACACACACACATTAACACATAAAGCTTAGATGAATTTAGCAGACAAGAGGGTATTTGAATGGATGGGTATTCAATGAATGGTGAATATACTATTCCTGATGATGAGGACAGAATGAGGGAGTGAATGGAGAAGAGAAGTAGTATATTAATTATTGTATAACTAAAGTGTTGCAATGTGGCAGCAAAACCATTAGCTCAGGAGTCTTTTCTCAGCTGATCTGTCCTGTTTTAGACTGACACTGGCCTCTCTGGACATACTCCTGCTTGGCTGATTGGCCACGAAAGACTTTTGTGTCTGGCAGTTGATCAGCTATCAGTGAGGTGAAATAAGTGACTGAGTCACGTATCTGTTTTCTCTAAGGTGGAAGCTTTGGATGGACACATGGTGGTTGCAAATTTCAAAGCCTGAGGGAAGTATACAAGACATCTTGAGTTCAGGTATGCAAGACATTTTCATTTACGGCACAGTGTCTTTTCTGGTGTATTCTATTGCTCAAAACAAGTTACATGGTGGTGGTGAAATTGATTATTACGTCTTCTTGGGAGGAGATGAAGAGAATTATGGACACTTTTTGCAAGTTTGCAGATAATGAGAAATAAAAGAGATGAGTTGGAAAAAATCAGGGTACAGCAAAGTAACAACAAAGTGCTAGACATATTTTTACACCTAAAATCACAGAAGTAATTGAAGGTAGAATAAAAAGAGAATCTTCTGGGAGACTATTGACAATTCGATTTTTCATGATGAATATAAATTTCTTATAAGACTCATTTGAAGTATTTCCTATTTCATTTGAGCTTTGCTTATAAAAACATGTTACACATGGGAATTAGGTTTGATTTTTTTTAAAACTGATCTTTATAGTTCTAAGTTATTGACACTTTTTTGCAAAGAAATAACAACAAAAGAGGAATTGAGCAATTTTTCTAATATACATTAAGAGACCAAGAAAAAAATAAATGGATTAACACTTATTGTAATTTATCAGAGCAATAGGACATCTTTCAAGAGATGGATTTTTATCATTATATTTTCTATGGCAAGTTCAAGAAATTGTAGATTTTATCTGTAACTCCTGAATTCTCTGAGAACATAAGATTCCTGGGAAAGCAGGTGTGAAGAATTTTTGTTTTAAATCCTTGGAACTGTAACAGATGCTTATATATCTGAACCTAAACATGTTATTGATGCTTTATTGACATTTAGGCATTGGGTTCTCCATGCTCTATCCATTCCCACATTTTTCCTGATTAGGATCTTGATCCAAAAACAAAAACATCAAAACTGATCCAAATAGCAATGAAAGTATGATACTGGGAGGTCACTTGGGTGGCTCAGTTGGTTGAATGTCTGACTCTTGGTTTCATCTCAGGTCATAATTTCATGATTTGTGAGATGGAACCCTGCAACGGACTCTGTGCTGACAGTGTGGAACCTGCTTGTGATTCTCTCTCTCCATCTCTCTCTCTGCTCCTGAAGCAGGCTCTGCACAGACAGCAGAAAGCCTGATGTGGGATTTGAACTCATGAACCATGAGATCATGACCTGAGCTGAAGTCAGACACAACAGATTGAGCCACCCAGGCACCCCATAGACTATGAATTTCTTAAATTCTGTTTTGCCTACCAGAATCTCTGGCATATAGAATATATCATTAAGTGCATGTTTAATTAATATCAAATTGACTTCATTTATGTAAAAAATATCTCTTGTTACCAGGGCTACAAGGTCAACTTGTTACTTCTTTAACAAGCTGTAATATATTTGCTGTATCAACTACTCTCACCATCCAGTTAAACTAAACTGACATTGAATTTTTGATGAAAGCACATTTCATTAATTACATGAAGGAATCAAAAAACATTTTCTATGTATGAGTCTCACTTTAGATTCTTCATCATTATGCAATATTTTTATGCATTGTTACATTTGAATCTATATTTATGTGGCTTTATATCTACATTAGGGGGAGGATGTTAAAACTTGTCATCAAAAGTATAGATACTAACAATTTTTCTATACTTTAAAATTTTTAAATAACACATGGAAATAATTATTAAATAACAAAATTGTGCATTTCTACAACTTCTAAAAAATGAACATCAAAGAATCATAACCCAAGTCAATATTAGAAAAATTTTAGCACCAACAGTGGGCCCCTTTTTCTCTTTCTCCCAGTCCTCGGTCTCTGCTTGCTTTTATTAAACCATTATCTCACCACATAATGATCATTTTCTTGCTCTTCTTTGAGTATTGAGACCTTCAAATGTATCTGGAAATATATAAATCTAATATTCATTAGATTTACCCCATATGTCTTTTTTTTTACTGTTTTTAATCTTCTTCATACTTTCTCACAACTTACATTCATATTGCCTCATTTTTTTTGAAAATGCATGTATCTAGCATTTCTAAAATATTATGAAACTTTTTTAAGTATCCAATAATTCACTGGATAATCAATAGAGGCCCATGTACTTTTAGGCTTTATGTTTTTTGCTATGCTTTATAAACTAATTAATTTTAATCATTATATTATTCATGAGATTTCTTGAGTTTATAATTTCACATTTTTCTTCAGTGTTAGGAAATTCTCAAATATTACTTCGGCTCAATTCTTCCTTGTCATCTAATGGCACCCTCTCTTCTTTATCTTCTACTTTGATAATTTTAGATAGTGTTTTCTGATCTTTCTTCCAGTTCTTTTTTTAAAGTTTATTTATATTGAGAGAAAGACATAGAGAGGGAGTACACACACAATTGGGGAAGGGGCAGAGAAAGGGAGAGAGAGAATCCCAAACAGGCTATGCACTGTCATCACAGAGCTCGATGCAGGGCTCAATCACACAAACTGTGAGATCATGATCTGAGCTGAAATCAAGAGTTGGATACTTAACTAACTAAGCCACCCAGCTGTCCCAAGTTTATTTATTTTTGAGAGAGAGAGAGAGAAAGTGCAAGTATGAGTAGGGGAGGAGCAAAGAAAGAGGGAAAGGGAGAGGGAGAGAGAGAATTTTAAGCAGGCTCCATGCTTTCAGTACAGAGCCTGACCTGGGGCTAGATCCCAAGAAACCATGAGATCATGACCTGAGCCAAAACCAAGTGTTGGACACTCAACCAACTGAGCCATCCAGGCACCCTTGAACTCTCTTCAGTTCTTTAATTCTCTTTTTTGACTGAGACTAAACCAATTAGGTATTGATTTTGTTAATTTTTGTGCTTATAAATTCTAAAATTTCAGTTATTTTAGTCTTCTATTTACTTTTCTCTGTTTCCTAATTGTATGCCTAAATTCTCAACCTCATATTTTAATTATATGAACATATTGAGTATAGTTATTTTAAAGTCTGCATCTGACTTACTAAAAAATTGGATGTCATGTGTCTTTTTCTTATCTGTTTCTGCTATTAATTTTATGTTTTCTTGTAGGTTTGTGTCCCTGGTTATTTTTATTTTTATTGTGTACTAAAAAATGTCTTTGATTTTTTTTCCCTGTGAATGTTATTTGAGAACCAGACTAATACTATCTTCTTTCCAAAAAGGAGTTTGCTAGTTCGTTTTGGGTGGACTTCTGTGGATACTCTTAACATGGAGTTTCATTCACAGTATCAGGGAATTGAGATAATACAAAGATGAGATGCGATCTTTAGGGGAGCGGTGTAGTCCCACTTTACCCTGACTTCTAACGTTCATCCCTTTGGAATACTTTCCCCAAATACAGAGGTTTCAACTAGCTCCCAACCTGGTTTGCTTCAGAACTCCAGCCGTCCCTATAAGCATGCTATGCTCTCAGAATCCCTACTTAGTCCCTTATGCAAATGATCACTAGAGGAAAAGAAGCCCTAAATGCAAGGATCACTTACATGAATTTCTGTCTTCTTCCAGATCTTATGTAAATCACTTTACTATTATGTTGCCTTACTAATGCCTCACATAAGATTTTTTTTTTAATTTTTACAATAGTTTTTGGTTATATCCAATTGGACAGTGGTCCAAATTGCCATTTTTGTCAGACCTATCAATTTTCAAATTATAATGCCACTTCTACTTTAGTAATTATTTCCTAACCTTCTTCCCTTCAAAAGAAAAGAGAAGGGCTGCTCTGATTGTTATTGGAGGTATAGGCATGATTCAGATTTAAGCATTTTGAAGACATAGATGACTGAATAGGTTCATTTTTTGCCAATTGTTAAAGTTATTTTTCTTTTTATAGATCTTTTCCAATCACAGAATTCGAATATGTAACATTTTCCCCCAGGGTGTTATATTCATTATTCCACTGTTTTCACCTAGCCTGTGTCTCTCTTTATGGATTTACCAACTTAGCAGTTTCTGTCATCCCTCTTCTTCAACAAAACCCATCTGCTTGAAGCACCAATGCTTCAGTATTCTTGCAGTACTCTAATGCACAGTCATTGCTCTAATCTATGAGATCCCAATGCAATACTTAATCATCTAATAGCATTGATGCTACTTTCTATATTCATAGATGAAAGTCTCTGGTATAAGCTGCCATGCTCCTCCTCTTAGCAGCTATGTGAACTTGGGTAAGTTACATGTTCAGCTGAACTGTTCCCCTCAAAAAAAAAATGTATTGAATTTCTAACCTCCTATATTTCAGAATGTGACTTTATTTGGAAAAAGGGTTCTTGCAGATGTGATTATTTTAGAGGATGCTATAGTGTATAGGGTGGGCCCTTAATCCAATTATGACTGGTATCTTTATAAAAAGAATCACACAGCGAGAATGGCATAAGATGACACAGCAGAGGTTGAAGTGATGGATCTGCAGGGCAAGGAGCTGCCAGAACTGATGACCAGTACTGGAAGCTACGAAGAGGCAAGGAAGGATTGTCCCCCATAGGTTTCAGAGAAAGTTGGCTTTGATAACACCTTAGAGACTCTAGAACTGTGAAAAAATAAAATTTCTGTTGTTTTAAACAGGTTTGTGGTACATTTATGGTAGCCTTGGGAAACACTCAATATATAGCCTCTTTTTAACTAGTTTTCTTATTTGCAAAATAGAGATAATAATAACACCTATCTATATGATAGACTTATAGTGAATGACCACTGTGACAGCCTGGGTTTTAATAAGTGCCATATAATTCTCCTGTATAATTATTGTAGCAGATAAAATTTCTCCTTGAAGGCAGGGTCATGATATGTGTTTCTCATGAATCTTCCAACATGCCTACTAGAGGGCTAAGTGTACAACATAAATACATAAATATGCATTCAGTCACTTTCCCTCGAATTATATTATTATTTCTCAAGTTCCATTTTTTTACATGCACAGTTTTGCAAGTTTTAGGTCTCTATGAATTATATGTCTTTAAAATTTTTTCAACATTTATTTATTTATTTGGAAGGCAGAGTGCAAGCTGTGGAGGAGCAGAGAGAGACACACACACAGAATCCCAAGCTCAGGGTGCCTCTGAGCTGTCAGCACCTAGTCTGTTGCAGGGCTTGATCTCATGAATTGTGAGATCATGACCTGAGCCGAAGTTGGATGCTTGAACTACTGAGCCATCCAGGTGCCTCAACTATGGATTATATTTCTATATCCTAGTTTGTAAGTGTGGCATTCCCCCTGTGCTCTGACTGCTTCATTGTCCCCTTTATCTCAAACACATTCCCACCACTTCTCACCCTTATGTTCATGTCAAATTCTTTATAACCTTGTAATTCCTAAGCATTCAGTTGACTATATAAACCAAAAAAGAAAAGACAGCTAAAATGAGCAGTTTCCAGATGATTGTGGAACTTAAAAGTGTGAGTTATACTCTTAGCTTCACCTCAAACCCCTTAAGTGGCCTCAGACACTTCATATAGCATTGTGAAATCTAAATTTCCTTATCTGCACAATGAAGAGACTGGATTAAATACTTTCAAACATTTTATCAGTTTTGGTTTCTATGATTAAGTTATTCTGTGCCCTCTGAGTTCAGCCATAACAATGAAAAGCTGGTTCTCACTCATCCATTATGGCCCAGCACATGCAGGCGGCAGGAGGTATCCAACATAACATTTGTCCATTAACTGATATGGAGAGATGCATTTGACTATTCACTGAGAAAGAAGGATGTGCTTTATCATTGCTCTTGAAAAATTTGGCCTTTCCAGTAGAATTACCTTTGCAAGCACAGTAACAGATGTTTCCAAATACATGCTATGCGCACACCCACTTGGTGGATCTCAGAATTCAAAGAGCCTATTGTTTTGAAAAGTGCTCACATTCATGGTGGAATAATAAAAGGAAGAAAGTACTTTTATGCTGTGATGCATCATTGTTACCTTTTAAATCAAAAAGCTGTGACATGTGTCTCTTGGTTATTTGGAAAGTTAATAATGATTTTAAAAAATCAGGTGAACATTTCAAGCTGTAGTCAACTACTTGGAAAAAGTTATATATTCCCTAATTTAGTTCCTCATCACCAAGTTATTCTCTATACCTGTTATTCTTCTACATCTGACATTTGGCTAAACACCCATACTAAGTTTATCAATATCCAAACCAGAGGGCTTGTTATATTTGCCATCCTTTTGTCTCTGCTGCCCTTGAAACTAAACTGTTTCTCCCTTACTTCTTTCTCTTATACTAAGTTTCTTCGATATTTTTTTATATTTTATTCCTCCCTACCCATAAGTGTTTGATCTTTCTTTCTTCTACCTTGTAAAAAAAGATATTCCTCAAATTACTTACTTACTTATTAACTGACTTAATTGTTTGTATTTTTTTATCTCACTTCTTTAATTTTGTTCATATGGTATGGTTTCACTTTCATCCACCTTTCTGCCCTTTATCCTTTATGGTATGTAGAATTTGTCATTGTTGCCAGACTAATGTGAAAAGACTTTTGATTTTACAGGCACCCTGCAGATCTAGTAATTAAGCCCATTAGCTACTTTGGTCACCATATATTCAGCATTTGGGTTAGAATTTCTAACTTGATATTTCAAAAATGTTTGGTTTCTCCACATTTCCTGCCTAACAAAAAATATTCAGTACAGATTTATTTTATAAGCTTGGTGTTGATTGAGTTTCCTTTCCTAACTACATTTTCTTTAAAATAATATAGCATACAACATATTATAATTGACCAAAGGTATGTTGGAGGGATGAGAATAGTCAGAATCAAGAAAATTATCAAATTATTTGCACTCTGTAGACGTTTGAAGAAATAGTCCTACATGCTAGCCTCATCATCAATATAGTTTTATACATTAATTATAGTATTATGCTAGAATGATGAACCTGAAGTCACTAATAAAGATTACAAGTTGCTTATTATATTTTCTTTAATAAGTCAAAGATACCTGTAATTCATTTTCAAAATATTTTCATAATTTAACTTCAAATAAAATGGGCTCCACTTTTTACATTCTATTTGTAACTGTATTTATCGTTCTATATTTGCTTTATCCCCACAAAAAGCATATAAGGGAATAATAACAATATTGTGTGGAGTTAATTCCAGTGACTCTGAGTATTGCTGTTGCCCTGTAATTCCTTCAGGGTAAGTGAGGACAAGGGGGAAATCCTTTGGCAGTTCCCTAGGTGTTTCCAGTGAAGAAAGTTAAAGCATCTGGCACATGGTATTTTGTATTCAGCCAGTTCCTCCTAGTAAAGTGTGTTCCCCAGGAGTAAATTAGGCAATTAGCAGAATCATTAACTATTTCAAGCCAACAAAGTATCATTTAGTACACCAAAATAGTAATGAGCAAATTAGTGATCATGTAGTCAGTGAGTACCCGAGAAGGAAAGCTGCTCACTTTGGAGAGTCCATTGACTCATATGTCCAATGAAAGGCTAAGGAAAAACAAGTTTGCAACAGGATTGACCAGATTCTCTGGAAGCAAAGAACTAACACATTGACCCTCACTCATATGTCAACGATAGGGTATTTAAAAATTCACATGAGGTTTTTCACAGTATTTTCATTGTTATCACATGGAACCTAATCAAGGTGCGCACTCTCAGAGACAATGAGGATCTAATCTATTCTGCACAGATGCAAAAATCTGGCTGACAACGTCATGATCACAGGGGTCTATTTATCAGTCTCTAATCAGAAGTTTTAAGTTTAAGAACAGGCTGTGTAAGTTTTAAAATCATGACACATTGAGGAGGTTACAGAAATCTTTGAATTGAACTAACGGGCTACTTTCAAGATGTGTTAGTGCTTGTATAATTAGGAAAGCCTTTGGTATATTACACAAGGGAAGAAACATTGCTTGAATCTGAATATTATATCATCATTTCATATCTGTGATCTACAGTGTAAGTTTAAGTAAATACTATTTGTTCTGTTACATAGTATCATTGAAATAATCCAGGTTGGCATATGAAAGTACTTTATGTAAATTTAATAATTGTACAACTGATTGTTTCTACATGTCACATGTTCTCTACAGACCAGTGTATTATTGCTACCATAAACTAATAATCTACATGAAATTAGCACAATACCTAGGATACACTAAATTCTCAATAAATCATGGCTGTTATTACTAGAATCGAATATTATCCTTATCAACACTACTCATGTTTTACAGGTATTGTTTCTATATTTTTTTACTACCCAGATGTAGAGAGTGATCTATGAAAAAAATTAAAAATTAATCTGATGTCACAAATAACTATCTTTTTCTTTTAAGCCTCAGACATATTTATTTCATCTTATTAAGTACTGATCTTTGAATAATTATTTTGAAAATAACTTCATTTAATCTACGTGTCATGTAGATTCCTAATTATTTACTTGTTATTTTTTATTTATTTATTTTTCAATATGGTTTTCTCTTTCATTAGTGGAAGACAGGGAGGTTTTAAAAAGTTACATTTCTGAGGTCACCTGGGTAGCTCAGTTAGTTAAAAACCCAACTCTTGATTTCTGCTCAGGTCATGATCTCACAGTTCATGAGACTGAATCCTGCATCAAACTCTGGGCAGACAGTGCAGAGCTTGCTTGGAATTCTCTCTTTCCCTCTGTCTCTCTGCTCCTCTCCCCCTTGCATATGGACACATGCATGTTCTCTCTCACTTTTGCTGTCTCTCAAAATAACTACAATACGTATTTTAAAATATTAAAGGGGCACTGGGGTGGCTCAGACAGTTGAATGTCTGACTTTGGCTCAGGTCATGATCTCACATATATGGATTCGAGCTCCACATTGGGTCTGTGCTGACAACTCAGAGCCTGGAGCTACTTCAGATTCTGTGCCTCCCTCTCTCTTTGTCCCTCTCCTACTCATGTTCCATCTTTCTCTGTCTCTCAAAAATGAATAAAGGTTAAAAATTTTTTAAAAATTAAAGAAAATAAAAAATTACATTTCTGGTTAGACAAAACTAAAAAGAATTGTATTCTTCTAAAAATAATTTGGGAAATTTCCTTACATTTTGGTTTTGTAAGCATAACATCATGTCTCTTAATATGGTACAAAGTTATTAGGAATACTCAGAGCACCCTAAATAATATTTGTTTCTGGAATTTTAAAAAGAAGAAGTGATTTAGAAACTGGATATTTCACTTGGATTTGGAAAAACATTAGCATAACCCTTGGATTCATATAGCTGAATCAACAAGCTTTCTCTGCTTAGCTATAATTACATTTAATGGATGGAACCGCTTGTTAATGAAATGCAAAGATCATTTGATACTAAAATATCCAAGGCCTAGTGCATGCAGTATTTTAAATTTTGTTGAGCCCTTCCTCCCTCCCTCTCTGCATCCCTTCCTTCCTTCTTTTCTCTCTCCCTTCCTATTTCTTCTTTCCCTCTTATGGCCTTATCCTCTCATT
>NC_043703.1:97286237-97330159 GCF_006229205.1 Suricata suricatta
GGAAAGAACACCAGAAGAGGAAACCAGGGACTGGCATTATCTTTGAATCTCCCCTGTGCTATCTGACTTGGTCAAATCCTTAAATATCTGGAGGCTTTATATTATTTGTTAACAATGTGTATTAATTATGCTTGTCCTATACCACATAATTATTTTTATGAAAATCAACTGAAGATAAATGCAAAATGGTTTAAAAATATGATATGATATTGAAGTGAATAAAATTATTTATCTGTTTAATCTGTGACTTCTTAATGCAACTACAAGTTCTTCTCCCAAGCTAGAACCACATTTTTGAATTAAAAACAAATGAAATCTCCTAGAATGCCTATTATTGTCTAGGGTACATGCATGTGCTAAATAAATAATTGTTGATGAAAAGGCAGAAGATGGCGGAGAAATAGGAGGCTCCTTACTTCTTGCCCACATCTCCCAAACAAAGAAGGGCTGAAGCCAAAGGACTCTGAACCTCAAGAGTCTGGGAAGAAAGGAGATGGAATCTACTAGGAAGAGGGCCTCATAGCATGAGTGCATAGTGGGGGAGTGGGGAGATAAAACAGGCTGGGACAGGGACGCGCAGAGGGGAGGGATCCCCTTCTTCCAAGAGACAAAGGGAAGAGAAAGAGCAGCTGGGGAAGTGTAAAACTGTATCTGAAGAAGAAAAAATCCTTGGCCAGGATGGAGAGAAATCCTATCCTATCCTCCATGCTGGGGAACAAAAGGACTTCCCTCTGGGTCAGGCAGTACCTCAGGGGCACAGCCGACATCGAGGGAATACATCCCCTGCTCTGAAGTGCCAGACTCGTGGGATTACATTGTGGGCAGCATCATTAATGCCCCCAAAGTGAGAGTTTGGAATGTGGCTGGGCATGGGACACCTTGACCCACCTTGGCTGAGCCTGGGGCACTGTGAGAACAGATCCAAATGAGTGATTTGGGACACCTGGTTCGAGGAGAAGGGACTGGGGGGTCACCATTTTTCTCCCTGCAACCACCAAGACGGGGCCTCAGGGATGGGCTGAGGGACCCACAGAGAAGTAGGAACCCACGTACACCAAACTACACCCATCTGCGCTTGGGAGCTGCTGGGAGCCTGTAGATGTTACAGAAAGAGAAGACCTCTCCCGCAAGGCCAGAGTTGCTGCATTTATGTGATTAACTTCAAATCAATTCTTGCTATTCAGATATATTCTCCCTCTTCTCATTCGTATCTCTCCCCTCCTCTGGGCTGGTTACTCTCGAAGGTTTGCTTAAACACAGATATTTAATGCATCCTCCTGATGCATGTTCTACACCTCCTTCTTTACCTTCCTCTCTCTCTCTGGAATAATCAAACTAGATAGTTTCCCTGGGTAGCATTATCTTCATTTCCTTCTCATCTCCTGTCGTATTCTCCTTTTTCTCCCTCTAGATTAAGAGTGCTAGTCTCTCTGCCTGGTCAATATTCATTTTCTCTTTCTCCCCACCCCTGTAATTTCTCTCTTTGTATATGCTCTACCATCAGCACTGCCTCCAACCTGCTGTTTATTTGTAACTGGGATTTCTGGTTTTATGCTTTTAGACAGTCCTTTGTTTTTTGTTATTTGTTCTTATTATTATATTTGTCAGTTTGCTTGTTTGTTTGATTTGTTTGTGCATTTGCATGTTTTTGTTCCCTGTTTGTTTCTCTGTCTGCTTTCCTTTTCAGGGCTACTTCTAGGAGCAAACCAAAGCACAGATGGTGGAAAGCCCAAACGTCATGACAGGTAGAGAAATAAAATAACCAAAGATACTTCAAGAGAGACCAAGGGACACCCTTAGAAGAACACTTCCTGAATGGCCAGGCCCTGAACAGTGTATAAGCTTCCTTTAATATAGCAGGACTTGCAAGTGCAGAGTGCATAACAAGCCTTTAAAACATACAAGAGACAGAAAGCTAGCCAAAATGACAAAAATAGAAGAACTCCCCTCAAAAGAAATTCCAGGAAAAAGTGATAGCTAAAGAATTGATCAAAACAGATACAAGCAACAAAACCCACCAAGAATTTAGAACAATAGTCATAAAATTAATCACTGGCCTTGAAAAAAACATAGAAGACAGCAGAGGTGTCTTCTTTGCTGCAAAGATCATAGATCTTAAAAATAGTTATGATGAATGAAAAAATGTTATAAACGAGGTACATAATAAAATGGAGATGGCCACTGCACAGATTGAAGAGACAGAAAGGAGCTTAAGTGAATTGGAATATATAATTATAGAAAAAGAAGAAAAGAGAAAAAGAGATAAACTGATCCAGAAGCATGAAAGGAGAATTTGAGAATGGAGTGATGCAATCCAAAGGAACAATATCTGTGTCATAGGAATTCCATAAGAACGAGAGAGAGAGAGAGAGACAGAGAGAGAGAGAGAGAGAGAGAGAAATAGAGAAAGGGGCTGAAGGGGTACTTGAACAAATTATAGCCAAGAACTGGGTAGGAAACAGACATTGAAACCCAAGGGGCACAGAGAACTCCCCTCAGACATAACCTGAATCAGTCTGCATGACATATCATAGTGAAACTGGCAATATATAAAAATAAAGAGAGAATTCTGAAAGCAGCTAAAGATAAATGGGCCTTAACATACAAAAGTAGATACATGAGGGTAGTAGCAGACCTATCTACTGAAACTTGGCAGGCCAGAAATGAATAGTAGGAAATCTTCAATGTGATGAACAGAAAAAATATACACCCAAGAATCCTTTATCCAGAAAGCCTGTCGTTCAGAACAGATGGAGAGATAAAGGTTTTCCCAAACAAAAATTGAAGGAATTCATCACCACAAAACCAGCCCTACAAGAGATCCTAAGGGGACTTTATGAGGGAATTGTTTCAAGAAGCACAAAGTACCAGAGACACCACTATAAGAATGAATCCTACAGAGAACACAATGACTCTAAATCCATAGTTTTCAATAATAACACTGAGGGTAAATGGACTAAATGCTCCAACCAAAAGACATAGGGTATCAGAATGGATAAAGAAAATAAGATCCACCTATTTGTTGTCAACAAGAGACTCATTTTAGACCTGAGGACACCTTCATATAGAAAGTAAGAGTATAGAGAAATATCTATCATGCTACTGGAAGTCACAAGAAAGCTGGAGTAGCCATACTTATATGAGAAAAACTGGACTTTAAAGTAAAAGCAGTAACAAGAGACGAAGAAGGGCATTATATAATAATTAAAGGGTCGATCCATCAGGAAGAGCTAACAATTATAAATGTCTATAAACTGAATTTGAGAGCCCCAAATACATAAAACAATCACAACATACACAATCTTATTGATAAGAATGTACTAATTGCAGAAAACATTATACTCCACATATAGCAACTGACAGATCAACTAGACAGAAAGTCACTAAGAAAAAATGGACCTGAAAAACAGGTGACATGTTTTGAGATGGAGAGGGACAGAGCACGAGTGGGGAAGGGACAAAAAGAAAGGGAGATATATATTCTGAAACAGGCTCCAGGCTCTGAGTTGTCAGCACAGAGCCTGATGTGGAGTTCAAACCCCCAAACTGCAAGATTATGTTCTGAGCTGAAATTGGACACTTAACTGACTGAGCCACTCAGGTGCCTGGCAGATATATTTACAACTCTACATCCCGAAGCATTGGAATTCACTTTCCTCTCCAATGCCCATGGTACATTCTCCAAGGTACACCATACACTGTTCACAAGGAAGGCCTCAATAAATGTAAAAGAATTGAGATCACACCATTCATGCTTTCAGATTACAATGCTATGAAACTTGAAATCAACCACAGGAAAAAGTCTGAAAAACCTCCAAAATTGTGGAGATTAAAGAACAAATTAATCAACCAGGCAATTAGAAAAGAAACTTAAAAATATATGAAAACAAACACAAATGAAAATACAACAATCCAAACTATATGGGATACAGCAAAAGCAATCCTAAGAAAAAAACACATTGCACTCTAAGAATATCTGAAGAAACTAGAAAAAGCGCAAATACAAAAATCTAACAGCACACCTAAAGGAACTAGAAGCAGAGCAGCAAGAACACCCCAAAACCAGCAGAAGAAAAGAAATAATAAAGATAAGGGCAGAAATAAACAATATAAATAAAAAAAAACCAGTTGAACAGATTGATGAAACCAAGAGTTGGTTTTTTGAAAAAATAAACAAAATTGATAAACCTCTAGCCAGGCTTCTCACAAAGAAAAGAGAGAACATCCAAATAGACAAAATCATGAATGAAAATGGATGTATTACAACCGACCCATCAGAAATTCAAGCAAGTATCAGAGAATACTATGAAAAATTATATGCCAAGAAAGTGGACAACATAGAAGAAATGGACAAATTCCTAAACACACACACACTACCAAAATTCAAACGGGAAGAAATATAAAACCTGAAAAGACCCATAACCAATGAAGGAATTCAATCAGTTTTCAAAAATCTCCCAAGGAATAAGAGCCCTAGGCCAGAGAGAATCCCTGGGGAATTCTACCAGACATTTAAAGCAGAGTTAATACCCATTCTTCTCCAACTATTCCAAAAAATAGAAATAGAAGAATAACTTCAGGACTTATTCTATGAAGCCAGCATCACTTTAGTTTCCAAACTCAACAGAGACCCAGCAACAAAAGAGAACTATAGGCCAATGTCCTTGATGAATACAGATGCAAAAATAGTCAACAGGATACTAGCAAATCAAAGGAATTATCTGCCATGATCAACTAGGATTCATTCCTGGGTTATAGGGCTGGTTCAAGATTTGCAAATCCATCAATGTGATACATCACATTAACAAAAGAAAAGATAAAAACCATATGATCCTGTCGATAGATGCAGAAAAAGCATTTGACAAAATACAGCATCTTTTCTTAATAAAGACCTTCAAGAAAGTCGGGATAGAAGGAACTTACTTAAACATCATAAAAGCCATATACGAGAAGCCCACAGCTAATATCATCCTCAATGGGAAGAAATGAGAGCTTTCCCCCTGAGATCAGGAACACGACGGGGATGTCCACTCTCACCACTGCTGTTTAACATAGTGCTGGAAGTCCTGGCATCAGCAATCAGACAACAAAAGGAAATAAAAGGCATCAGAATTGGCAAAGAAGAAGTCAAACTTTCACTTTTCACAGATGACATAATACTCTAGATGGAAACCCCGAAAAACTCTACCAAAAGTCTCCTAGAACTTATCCATGAATTCAGCAAAGTTGCAGGGTACAAAATCAATGTACAGAAATAGGTTGCATTTTTATACACCAACAATGAAGCAATAGAAAGAGAAATCAAGAAACTGATCCCATTCACAATTGCACAAAAAAAAACCCATAAAATACCTAGGAATAAACAGAATAAAATATGTAAGAGATCTGTATGATGAAAACTATAGAAAACTTATGAAGGAAATTGAAGAAGAGACAAATAAATGGAAAAACATCCCATGTTATTCAATGAATAGAATAGAAAACCTAGACTTGGACTCACAAGTGTATGGCCAATTAATCTTTGACAAAGCAGGAAAGAGTATCCGATGGAAAAAAGACTGCCTCTTTAACAGATGGTGCTGGGAGAACTGGACAGCAACATGCAGAAGAATGAAACTAGATCACTTTCTTATACTATACACAAAAATAAACTCAAAATCAATGAAGGACCTGAATGTGAGACAGGAAACCATCAAAGCCCTAGAGGAGAAATCAGGAAACAACCTTCTTCACCTCAGCCACAGCAATTTTTTACTTGACTCATCTCCAGAGCCAAGAGAATCAAGAGCAAAAATGAACTATTTGGACCTCATCAAGATAAAAGTTTCTACACAGCAAAGGAAACAATCCATAAAACTAATAGGCAACTAACAGAATGAGAAAGGATAGTTGCAAATGACATATAGGATAAAGGGCTAGTATCCAAAATCTGTAAGACACTCACCAAACTCCACACCCCAAAAAAAAACAGATAACCCAGTGATGAAATGGGCAGAAGACATGAACAGACACTTCTCCAAAGAGGACATCAAGATGGCCAACAGACACATGAAAGGATGCTTAGCATCACTCATCATCAGGGAAATACAAATCAAAACCACACTGAGATACCACCTCATGCCAGTCTGAGTGGCTAAAATGAACAAATTAGGACACTATACATGCTGGCGAGGATGTGGAGAAATGGGCACCCTCCTACACTGTTGGTGGGGATGTAAACTGGTGCAGCCTCTCTGGAAAACAGTGTGGGGGTACTCCCCTATGACCCAGCAATAGCACTGCTGGGGATTTACCCAAGGGATACAGAAGTGCTGATGCATAGGGGCACGTGTACCCCAATGTTCATAGCAGCACTTTCAACAATAGTCAAATCATGGAAAGAGTCTAAGTGTCCATCAACTGACGAGTGGATCAAGAATATGTGCTTTAAGTATACAATGGAATACTACATGGCAATGAAAGAGTGAAATCTGGCCATTTGTAGCAACATGGATGGAACTCGAGAGTGTTATGCTAAGTGAAATAAGTCAGGCAGAGATGGACAGATACCATATGTTTTTACTCATATGTAGAACAGAAGAAATGAAAAAATAGTTAAGGATAAGGGACTCTTAAATACTGAGAACAAATTGAGGGTTGTTGGGGTGAGGGAGAGGGGAAGGGGGGTGATGGACATGGAGGAGGGCCCTTGTTGGGATGAGCACTGGGTGTTACATGAAAACCAACTTGACAATAAACTATAAAAATAAATAAATAATTAAATGGTGACTACAGGTAGTAACACAAGAGCAGTGCCAAATATATAAATGCCAAAAGCCATTCCAATGCAATATATTTATATTGCTTCTACCAATTACAAAACAAAACTCAAATTTCCTACCATGATAATCAAGGATCATCCCAAATGCTAAACTGTTTTTCCAATCACTTTCTAATATTCTCTACATTCCTCATTCCTAACATGCTTGGATATTTTAGGGTTTCATGGCTTTGATCATGTTCATTCCACTACAGCCTCTCATAAGAATGCTCTCACCTATAGGGAAAAAGAGAAAAGAAAAATATAATTCCTGGGATCCAAGTCAAATGTCATCTTCAGTGGGAACTTCTCACCTCTCTTTCTCATTCATTATCAACTATTCATACATTTTATCTTTCAATAAATAAGCTTCTCATCACTAGCAAAGGAAAGATGTATCTGAGCATTTATGAAGTATCAACACTAATGTAGATATCTAGTCTTCCACGTTACTCTAAGCAGCAGGCGAGATCTTTGCTACCACGACAATGCTGTACATTACTGTACTTCTTCACACTTCCTAGGGCAGCCCCTTTGCTGCTCTTCCTGCATCTGCTTGCTACCTAATCCCAAGGCCAATGCCACAAGTTTAGATGTTTATTAAGGCAGTACCTTATTTTAGATTGAATTTCTTTCTCAATCGTCTTTTGCTATATAATAATCCACTCCAAATTTCAGACTTAAAACAATTCATTTGCTCATGATTCCACGGATGAGTAGTTTAGCAAGTCCTCAGGTAAGATGACTTGTCTATGTACTGGGTTGTAGTGGTTGGGCTTACTCATGTGACTGCAGTTACCTTGTGGTTCAAACCTTACAGCTTCATAATCTAAATTGGTCTTGTTCACAGGTCTGGTGGTTGATAAGGCTTTTTGACTACTGGGCCATTTGTGTCCAATAGGCTAATACAGGATTGTTCCTGGTGGCAGCAGTGAGAAAGTGAGAGCAGTAGTTTCAAGGACATTTAGAGATTAGGCAAAGAATTCACATAACATCACTTCTGTCATATTCTGCCAGCCAGAGAAAATGACATGACAGCCTAGACTCAAGGAGTAAGTCAGTCATATTGCAAAAGGGGAGTGCAAATTGTGATGGAAAAAATCATTGCAAACATTTTTTTTTCTGGCAAATAACCCACTACACCTGAATCTACTAAGAGTGAAACTTGAGATTTAGTCTGTCCTGTGTGCTGAGAAGCATGTAAGTTATTGTCAGTCAACTGGAAAGAAGATATTTCTAACAGAAAAGAGGAGTTTCTCTGGAACAGCTTATATAATTTCTAAAGCATGAGAATTACCTTTCCTTAAAAGTTTTTTAGAGCTCTGTCTGATTTAATTAGTGCTTGCTTCATAAGTAAATAAGTCAATATGCCTATAAGACAACCTAGCCCTGTGTCCTATACCAGAGAAGGCCCTTTAAAAGTTTCTAGCTGAATTGGCAAGGTGTTTGCATTAAAATGAATATGCAAAAATAAGCTGTTTTTCATTTTACTACCAAAAGCCACTTGATAATGGTATTGAAAAACCATTTTCAGAGATCAAAAATATGAAAATATCTCAGATAAATTTAATAATTAAGGTATGACATATGAAGAAAAAATAAATATAATTATACTGAAGATTTAAAAGCTAAGCAAAAGATACCATGTTTGATGTGAAACATAAAAACAACAATCTTCAAATTATATTATTCATTAAGGAGCACCTGGGTGGCTCAGTCAGTTAAGCATCTAACTTCGGCTCAGATCTCACAGTTCATGGGTTCGAACCTCAAGTAGGGTTCTGTGCTGACAGCTCAGAGCCTGAAGTCTGGTTCAGATTCTGTGCCTCCCTCTCTCTCTGCCCCTTTCCAACTTGTGCTCTCTCTCTCAAATATAAATAAATATTAAAAAGATTATGTTAAGACAAAAAAAAGTTTCTAAAAAGCACTTTCCATAAAGATTTTTCAAGTTTATTATCAGTTTTTAATAAAGTCTATTTCCTAAGATATATTTAATTTGGTTGAGGTTAAAATCATATTTGTCATCCATCCTAATCTCTCATTTTACTTTATTTATTTATTTTTTAAGTGGGCTCCACATTGCATATGGAGCTCAATGAGGGGCTTAAACTCACAACCTTGAGATAAAGACCTGAGCTGAGATAAAGAATTGGCCACTTAACTGACTGAGCCACCCAGGTGACCTTACAATCTCTCAATTTAATCCTTTTATGTCTATAGTTCTGGTTCCCTTTTTCATCTGTTCTATTATATTCTCTCAGCCTTCATAGCTCTCTCTCCTGTTAATAACTTTATTTTCTAATTTCACTGTAAGAATTAAACTAAAGGTACTTAAACATAATCTATTTCTCTTAAATTTACTCTCTCATTATTTCACATTTGCAGAAAAGAAAATCTTTTTCCTCCCTCCTTCCTTGAACCAGTTATTAGGATATTAACTATAAATTATGTATTAGTTTTGACTTTCATTCTCAAAGAATTTAAACCACAAACCAAAATGTAAAATGGACCAAAGAGGTTCTCACCTGTCACCTTCTCTAATTACACTGTATTGCAATCTTACTAATTTCTATTTTTATGATCTGTTGCCATGTCTTATTTTTTTCTATCAGATTTTTTTTCTCTTTTTTTCACTAGAATTCAGGCACTGACTGTTTTTTTTTTTCATAAGGAACTGTGGAAAAGACTTAAAAACAGTTTAAGAGAAGGCAAAAGGACCATCAAGATGTTCCTTTCTTATTACACATTGGCCAAATGTGGGGGAAACTTTCCCAAACCAGTGTTGTATTTATATTTCCTTAGCCCTGCGATGACAGGGATAGAAATGCTTAGATTAAGGAGCACCTAAGTGGCTCAGTCCATTGAGCAGCCAACTTCAGTTCAGGTCATGATCACAGCTGGTGAGCTTAAGCCCTGCATGGATCTTGCTGCTGTTAATGCGGAGCCAACTTTGGATCCTCTGTCTCCTACTCTTTCTGTCCCTACCTGCTCAAGTGCTTTCCCTCAAAATAAATAAATAAATAAAACATAAAAAAAAAAGAAATGCTTAGATCAAGAACCGATACAGGTGCCCGGATGAGCATCCAACTCCTGATTTTGTCTTGGGTCATGATCCTATGGTGGTGGGATTGAATACCACATTGGTGCCTACTTAGGATTCTCTCACTCTCTTCTCTGCTGCTCTCCCCCAATCATATTTTCTGTCTTAAAAAAAAAAAAAGATATAGCCAGAGCAGAAAGGGGACTGAAAAATGTCTCTTTTTTTCTCAATATATATGTTGAATTTGAGGTTTTGTGTATAAGAAATAGAGATTATTTTCTCCTTTCTTTTTGGTAGAGCAAATTTGAAAGTGTAGGCAAAGAGGTGGTGTAGATTGGATTAGTCTGCCACTGATCATTCCCAACACAAGGGTGTGTGGATCTGGGAGCACCATGCCTTGTCTACTGTAATCATGTTCCTTCAATATCCTACAGCTTTATTTCTCTAAAAAAATAAAAATAATTTAAAAATGATACCCATGAAATGACTAATTCATTTCAGGAACTTAGCAGCTTTATTTGTACTCTTTTTGCACATCCATATCTGAAAGTTACCTTACAGTGTTGGTGACCGCAAAAAGGCCAAACTCACCTCAAATCTACAAATTATGGGTGAAGAAAGAAAACTTGGTATTGTTGGCCTCTAGTTGTAGCCCTTCCAGACCCAAACAGTGCCAAGCTTTAACAATTTGGGGGGTGAGTGACAAGAGGTTTGGGTAGATGTGAATAGGATGTGGGCAGAAAGAAGTACTGGGCAATCAACAGAAATAAGGTAGATCTCATGTGAAAGCAGGGATTTTAGGTCTAAAACAGTGTATGTCAGGAAATATGATTTAACAGGCAACCATAATGCAATGGTAATGTAGAAAATGCCCATAATACACCCTGCAGTTATTGCTTAATATAAAGTTTTGAGCATTTTTAAAGCTAAATAGTAATAATAAAAGAAATAAAGTAATAAAATAAGAGAAAAAGTAAGGAGCTGGGATATCTTTAATGTAGTAATACTATGCTTCTGATCGTTCTGTAAGTGTTGTTTCTATATCCATTTCTTGTTGAATCTTTTTGAAAAATGCCTAAAGATGTAAGAGAACTGGTACACATACTCATACTTTTTTTGGGATTGTTACCTCTTAAAGAGGTATTGTTTAGATAGTCCTGGGGCCTCCATAGGAACAGTTAAACAACTGTTAATAATATATATGTTATAAATGAATTCTGAAAAACAAGGAGCACTCAAGGGCTACCAAGTCTTTATTTCTTCCAACAACATTAGTTATTCTAGTTGAGTAACTTTAAATGTGGTTTTTGAAATATCAAATCCTTTATTGTGAAAATATTATATAATAAGAAAGCATTACATATGTAATATAGATAGCAAATAAAAGAGTATTTATCTTGATGAGGTTCCAATAGTTCCCTTTTGCTTTTTTTTCCCTTGCCTTCAGAAACATCGAGTAAGAAGTTGCTAAGGCTAAAGTCAAAAAGACCATTGCCTGTTTCCTCTTCTAGGATTTTGATGGCTTCCTGTCTTACATTTAGATCTTTCATCAAGACAAAAAGCTTCTATACAGTGAAGGAAGCAATCGGCTAAACTAAAAGACAACTGACAGAATGGGAAAAGATATTTGCAAATGACATATCAGATGAAGGGTTAGTATCTAAAATATATAAAGACCTTTCAAACTCAACACCCAAAAAACAAATAATCCAGTGAAGAAATGGGCAAAAGACATGAGTAGACACTTACAAAGAAGACATCCAGATGTCTAACAGACACATGAAAAAAGGCTCAACATCACTCATCATCAGAAAAATATAAATCAAAGTCACGAGATACTGCTTAACACCTTTCAGAATGGCTAAAGTGGACAACTCAGGCAAGAGCAGATATTGGCACGAATGCAGAGAAAGAGGAACCCTTTTGCATTACTGGTGGGAACACAAAGTGGTGCAGCCATTCAGGAAAACAGTATTGAAGTTCCTCAAACAATTAAAAATGGAACTACTCTACAGCCCAGCAAATGGACTACCAGTATTATCCAAAAGATACAGGTGTGCTGTTTCAAAGGGGCACATGCACCCCAATGTTTAGGGCAACACTACCAGCAATAGCCAAAGTAGCCCAAATGTCCATCAACTGATGAATGGATAAAGATGCACGCACACACACACACACACACACACACACACACACACACACGACACATGCATACCATGGAATATTACTCAGTGATCAAAAAGAATGAAATCTTGACATTTGCAACAATGTGGATGGAACTAGAGTATAATAATAGAGTATAGAGATAAATAAAATAAGTTAATCAGAGAAAGACAAATATCATAGGACTTCACTCATATGCGGAATTTAATATACAAAGCAGATAAACATAAGGGAAGGGAAACAAAAATAAAATGAAAGCAAAGAGGGAGACAAACCAGAAGAGAGTCTTAAATACAGAGAACAAACTGAGGATTGCTGGAGGGATGTTGGGTGAGGGGGTGGGCTAAATGGGTACGTGGCATTAAGAAGGACACTTGTTGGGATGAGCACTGGGTGTTATATATAAGTGATGAATCACTGAATTCTATTCCTGAAATCATTATTACATTATATGTCAACTAACTTGTATGTAAATTAAAATATGAAAAAGGCACATTCACTGCCCTGCTCTCCTCCCTCGAGCCCTTTCCTTACTTTCAAGACAAGTTAAAATGCCACCTTTAAATCTTGGAACTTTGTTGGACACCATTTGATAATCACTGTAGGTTGGCCCAAGTCAATCACTTTCTATCTGTAATCTCTATAAAATATGTATAGTCTTTACTGCCACAGGTGTTCTCTCACTCATTGTTATGTGACTTGGAAAGCAAGTTTCTTCTCTGAATTCCCATCTGAATACAAGATATAGATAGATGTTGTGCAGACAGACATCAAAAAGCCCTTATATTACTAATAAAGTTGTTTTTCAGACAAAGTTCCGGTGCAGACAAATGGTGATTGTGATCCTTACACCCTTCCACCACCTGTAACTACTGGACTAGACCGGCTTGGTCATAGGTAACACTGGAAAGTCGCAGGCCTACACCTTGGGGACAGAGACCTCAATGAGAATTGGCTCTGTGGCCAAAAGAACTAATGGGCTTGTATACCCTATCTGTAAGCAGGGTGAGAGTAAAATGCTGAAACAGGCATGTCTAATTCTTTCTTCAGAATTTAATAAATGAAATTACTTCTGTATGGGTGAGGTTGTGAAAATGTGAAGACATACTGAGGAATTACTCCAATAAGGGTATTTCAACATGCAAACAGGGAGCAAACAGTAAGAGCTCCCCAAACATCCTTCATCTGAAACTTAGGTCAAGTTATACCCATTTTCAAAGTTTATGCAACCGAGATAATATTTTTGAAACCACTTTCATAGGAAATGATAGTTAGCATGTTTGTTATAAGTATCACTTTATTAATGTTTCACACTTGTTGCTAGTTAATGAGAGACTCATCTCCTCAACAAGACTGCCAAGCACATTACAACCACTAGAAAGTTAATTTGACTATATGGACTAACTGTTTTTGCATGCATGGTGACAGTGCGGTTATAACTTTAAGTATTTAAGATTATGGATTAACTTTGAAGATGGCTGACTACCACAGAAAGGAGGGGAAAACAGAAGAAGTGAAGGAGGAAAGGATAGAAGAAAGGAAAAAATACATTTACGCCTCATATACTGTTAAGTAGATACCTTGGTTAAGAGGTTTAAGCCTCTAGGTAACAATGTAAAGTATATTTACCTAAAATCAAATAGATACCATTAATCAATTTTCATTCTTAATTTAATATGTTTTAGAAGTTCTACTCTTGATAATTTCCTAACATTATCATGTCAAGATTTCAAATACATTTAGGGATGCCTGGGTGGCTCAGTTGGTTAAGCATCTGACTCTTGATTTTGTCTCAGGTCATGATCTCAGGTTTGTGAGATTGAGTCCAGGGTCAGGCTTGGTGCTGACAGCTTGGAGCCTGCTTGGAATTCTCTCTTTCCTTGTCTCTCTGGCTCTCCCCTGCTCATGCTCTCTTGCTCTGTCAAAGAATATAAACATTTTAACAGAAGACTTTGAGGTGCCTGAGTGGCTCAGTTGGGTAAGCATATGACTTTGGCTCAGGTCATGATCTCATGACTTTTGAGTTTGAGCTCCATGTCGGACTCTGTGCTGACAGCTCAGAGCCTGGAGCCTGCTTTGGATTCTGTGTCACCCTCTCTCTTTGTCCCTGCCCCAACATAAAAAAAATTAAACATTAAAAATTTTTTATGAGAGACTTCAATAAATTTAAAAAACACATTTGTAAAGAAAACCTTTTATGTATAATTTGATAAAATTCTCACTGATCTTTAGTACTAGTAATTATCACCTAACAGAATGTGAGTTTCTTTGCATATTTAATCAAAATGCTCTATTTCTAATCTTGATCTGATCCATCCAGAAAGATTCTCAGTTCTAAGACTTTAGGATCACTTGATACTGCAAGATCTTTCAGCTTTATTGTTTATCAGCAATAGAACTGAAGGTTAACAGGCCATTTCTGCACCGCCATTATCAGCATGATGTAAACGTAAGTGCCTGCTAACCTCACCTCCTTCCTCACACTGTCATCATCCATTCTGTACAGTCTAAACTGGAAGGAGAGCAATCTTGTAACAGTGTCATGTCACAGGAGCAGGAAAACATCATGTCTTATTATGTCTAAGCCCCAAATTAAATTTAACCATAACCATATATGTCAGAAAGGGAACCAGATCTCTGATATTCAGAAAGATGTGGCCTTTACTTCCAAACAGTTATTTTTAACATTGTAATTTAAAACTCATCATTTTTAAATACCTATTAAATTTCAGCAACTAATAGTAATTGACTGGAAACTCTGGCTTATTTATTTACAATAACTTCCTATGCCAGTACACATTATCCATGCTATCAAAGTGAACTTCTGCAGTTCTTATGACCTGAAAAACTAAACTGTTTCATTTAAAAAAATTGTATCAAGTTTTTGTCAAAAGTAGTAAATATACTATTTTTTAATTATAGAGAGATTTTAACTGACAAAGTAGATTTTGTTTCTTTTGAGTTTTCTTTCTCAAACATGTTTTGACATTGGGGCAAGAGACCTTTACTGAAATGTACGGTTTATGGAAGGAAAAGAACATATGCCTCAGAACATGCCTGCAGTATAGGTAGGCTATGGGGTCAGATTCTTCTGAACTTGTTCTCTCGCAGCTGCTTTGCTGAGATTCCTGGAGAATAGCCAACATGGAATCAATCTTGAAATGCTCTGCTAACCCATCTGGAAGAACACATTTGTTTCCCAAATAGCCAAAGAGCTCTGCAAGGTAAAACCTGCCTTCCTGTAGTGGCGAAGATTTCCCTAAGGAGAAGTCTGCAGCAGGCAGTACAGATGTTGCTTTAGTGGCATATCAGAATAATGGGAAGACACAGGGCTAGAAGTAACGGACCACAATATGAGCAGATTGGAGTCTAGGGAAGTCAGACAGTGGGTTGCATAGCACCTCTCTGAGCACTCTGATTTCAGGTTACTCACAGAGGCCAAGAAGATGAGAAAACCCAACAGATATGCACTGACAGCTTGTTTAATGAGATATGTCAGTATTTAGAGAATGTGGAACATAGGATTTCAGCACAGAAACAAAACTTGGAGACCACTGAACCCAAATTTCTCATTTATAGGTGAGAAAATGGAGGCTAAGACTGAAGACATGGCTTGCCCAATTTTTCACAACTAGCTTATGGGAAAAGGAATGCTAGGATTCATCATGAAAATTTGGAAATGTCCTAAAGGTCCAGCCACAAGAGACGAATAAGTAAAAGCATCCCATCTTAACACCTGCCTTCAGAGGATTACAATACATGGATTGGCGTAGCTATGCTTCTCACAAGCTCTTAAAACTGAAAACAGAACCCCACCTAGACCCACTCCATGACCTGAACATGTGGAGGAAGCAGATTTTCCACTTGTTCCTGCATTTGGAGCAATTGCATGAAGAAGGGGAAATGGAAGCTAGAGAGGTAACCAATGTCCATGACAAAATACAAGACTGCGTCCCTCTAAAACTTTAGCACCTCATCACTTGGCAGACTGATACTGCTTGCCAGAGCCATGGCCCTGATACTGTTTTCACAGTAAGAGAACTTGTTACACAAGGTTTCCATCCTACCAAGTTAGCAAACTACTTGTACAAAAAGGCAGCACATTCCTTTTAGTAGCCAAAATTTTCCCCTTTGTTATATTCAGGGAGATTCTGAAAACATACGTTCATCCTAAAAATAATGCCCCCAATAAACTCTTATTGAGCACACACTACTGCCAATTTTTATAGACTATTTCATTCAATTCTCTCAAAATATTAAGTTAAAACTATTATTTTTATTCCATTTTATAGATGTGCACACTGGAGGCACATCTGGAGGCTTGGAGAGGTTAAGTGGTCCAAGGTTACATGACTAGGAAATGGTACAACTTGGAGTCAAATACAAACAGACAATAAGACTTCAGAGCCTTATCTTTGCCCTTATTTAAATTCTGTTTGGTTAGAGAAAAAATAATTTCCATCTTACTCATCATTTTATGCAAGACTTGGTTCATTAGTGTGCCTGTTTGGTTCCTGGAACAAACATTCAGGTAATTTCTACCCTTATTCCCCTTAGATGTTTGGAGGCTATGGAAACCTTGCTTTATTCTCCCAGGAACAAGTGTCTTCTTTGAACTGTAAATAAAGTGCTAGCTCAAGTCATATTCTGCCTACTGTGCTACTTTTAGGCCACATCCTACAGTTGTTTTGAGCACCACACTCTACTCTTAAGATTTGGGTGCTGCTAATCTTTCTTTCAGTCTAAGTCAGAAGGACCATGTTTCTGCATTCAGGTGACCAGGTGGAGTATTTCACCTCAGTTGCAAGCATCTGAAAATTGTATTAGATAATTTGAATCTTCCTATCTCAGAGATGTCCCGCATTCTCTAGGTTTTTGCTTTTTTTTTTTTTTTCCCTCCCAGGGAAAAATTAGGGATATGATTGCTTATCAAAATTAGAGAATGCTAATATGACTGCAGAATGCAATAGTATCTTAAAGATACCAAAAATATCATCTAATTCAAAGAATGTTACCTACAGGAATAAGGGTATGTGCCAATGAGGATACATTAGATTCACTTGAGCATTCTTTTAAAAATCTACACTTGACCTCATCTCCCCCACCACACACACATCCTGCTATAATCCTTAGGGTATATTGTTTCCTGCAACTTTACACTAAAATTCACCCTAAATTCACTGACTAAATGAGCTATCAAGACAGGAAGAATGTAACATAAACTATAAGTGTACTACTACAAGACAGGAAGTACTCCGAGAGCCAACATCTAGGAAGAAAGGAGCCATGCACGACAGGCATAATAATAGAGAGGATTTAATAAAGGGAATTTGTTTACAAGGATACTGGAAAAACTGAAAGCCAAAACCTGAAAAGGTGAGATAATGTAGGAATTAGTACTGGCAGGAATCACATCCTACTACTGGAATTATTAGAGAGTCACATTCTACTACTGGAATCACCTGGAGGATATTAAAATCATGAAGAGATGAATGGCAGTTGGGAAGAAATTCTCTGAGATACTCATTCTTGCCATTCAGTGTCTTACAAGTCTCTCATCAGCTGACTCTATTAAGAAACCAGTTTTCAAAGAAGCCTAGAAATGTTAACTTATGGGGCAAAGTTCTCCACGATATAGAACAAGAGCAGGGAGTATAAATGAGGAGTACCTTCAGATAGTAACACTCTTAAACTTCCCTTAATTACAAACTTCATATTTTCACTTTCATAGCCAGAAAATTATTCCCATTATTTAATTAATTCCTTTTAATATTCAGTTAATTCATTTTTGGTGGACTACAATGGACGATTATGTCACATGGAGAGGTTTTAGCATTATTATATTTTTAAAACTAGAAGGATACATTTGCTGTACTTATTTTATTTTTTTGTTTTACTTATTTTTTGAGAGAGAGAGAGTGTGAGCAAGGGAGGGACAGAGAGAGAGGGAGAGACAGAATCCAAAGACAGGCTCCAGGCTCTGAGCCAGCTATAAGCACAGAGCCTGAGGCAGGGCTCGAACCCATGAACAGTGAGATCATGACCTGAGCTGATGTCAGATGCTTGACTGACTGAGCAACCCAGGCGCCCCTGCTGTATTTATTTTAGTGTCAACCTCTGATGGTCAAAAAGTCAATATTTTATTTCAGTTGATAAATTCTTACGTATTTCATTGTCTTACCATAATAATTATCTTATGTTTGGTGTAGGAGGTTTATAAAAATCATCTGATATTCACAAATATTGCCTTTGTTTCCTATTTTTTTAAGGTTTATGGTGGGTCATGTTTCTTCCCCTAGCCATTTACACCAACAGTTAAAAATCTTAATTCAATATTTTGAATAATAAATTCTTATTAAGGTGGAAGAAAATACTATGTTAACTCTTTGGAGTGATTAAATATCTTTGGTGGTTTGCTCAATAATTTCAAAAGTATAATAGCATTTAAAACTACATATATCTACCTACCTAATTACCTATTTACTATTTTTTTAGAAACTTCTGAATACATTCAGCCATGAAGTGAAACAGACTCACTGAAGTCTGAATCCTGTCCTGCGTCTATGATGATAAGCTTTTTAGAAGTTGAACCCAGGACACAACCACACTAGTAAAAAACAAAACAACAAACAACCAAAACAAAATGGAAACAAAAAAACAAACAAAAAATTCCACCTCCCAAATGATATAATATATAAGTAAATATACATATACATTATTAATTTAACATGAAATCTGTAAAATAGATGTTATTGTAATTACATATTGTCCTGGGTTTACTTCTCTGTGACACAAATCTTATCTTGAAGAAACAAAACAATAGAATTAGGTGACAGGGGGGATTAGTAATTTCTGGTAAATAATTTAAAAATAAAATGTGTTAAAATATAAAAATGTTACTTAATGCTTTTTTATTTTAAAATAGTTTCAGACTTACAGAAAATTGGCAAAGATCAGAGCAGGATTTCACAAGTAGACTGGGTCAGTTTCTTATGTTATTACCATCTTGTATTATTATAGTACATCATCACAATTAATGGACCACCGATAAAACATTGCTATTAACTATGATCCATTCTTTTTTTCAGATTTTCTTAGTACATCTTTCAACTCCAAGATCCCATTCAGTATGCCTCATTATGTTAGCAATCATGTCCCCTTAAAATTCCCTTGGTAAAAGTTTCTGAGGTGTTCCTCGTTTTCATAAACTTAGTAATTTCTAGAGTATTTGTCAGAAATTTTGTAGAATGTTCTTCTCCAGGTGGGTTTTAGCCAATGTTTCTCTTATGATGAGCCTGGAGTTATGTTACTGGGAAATAAGACCACAGGGGACAGGTATAGTTCACAACACTTCATATCAACAGCATGTGCTCTGAAGATGTATTATTACAGTTGTTAAACTCTATCACCTAGCTGAGGTATGTTTATCAGGTTCCTCCTCCATTAAGGTACTCTTTTCCCAGACCATTCAATATATGCTTTCTGAAAGGATGTTATTATGCTCAGCCCGCATTTAAGGAGTTATGCTCCACCTCCCTGATTGTATCTATATCAATTTTGAGGGGATTATACCTGGGAGATATCTACCACCCTATATTTATGTATCTGTTTATTTTTTTTAGAAAAATACTATAAAATAGACAATGCATTTATTGAAAAGAAGCTTTACCTCAGTAATAATCAGAGAGATGCTGTATGCAACCATGTATGCCTAGGGAAGTATCTGGCCTTATGGCCTGTGCTCAATAAATATTTGTGAATGAATAATAATTAAGAATATGAAGGAGAGCATATACAGTATTCACAGATGGCAAAAGATCCCAAAGTGGGGAAGAACAAGATAAGATTCCACTGAGGAAGGAACATGCCCATTTTGTTAGCAGAGTCAGGAAGGCTTATTTAATACTACTTTTGAACAGTTATTGAGCTCCCATTGTGTGCTGACTGATGATCTCTTAGCACCTCTTCTAGCAGCCATTTCTGTGACAGTTGTCTTTAGGTACATATTACCGTGGCACACTCCACTTCAGAAGCAGACTCTGACCTACTGGGACTTCTTTGACACTCAATGTGGGTCCTGATTACTCAATGCCTGGACAACCTAACTGTGCTAGGAAGGTAATTGCCCCTTGTATAAGCCTACACTGGTAGGGGGAAGCAGCCAGTGGATAAGTGGTCTCTTCTTGCAGCCCACAGATTAATCATTCTGAAGTACATTTTACACAGCTCCCAGAAGGATACAGCAGGTTGCCATTCATGGCAACCAATCTGAAAATGTCCTTTTGTGTTGGTATTCCTCCCCTCTTTCCAGTTAAACTCAAGCCCTTGTCTCAAGTTCTACTTTCTGGGAAAAAGCCATGACAAATAGAAAATGTAGTTTTTATTTCCATCTTATATTTGATTTTATTTTAATTTTACATTCTTAATTTTATTTTATTGACCAAAGTTACTAAAGAGCATTATAAAATTTATTTGGTCAAATTGTACTTCTTAAAGGAATTAAAGGCTACACTTCTTAGTTTGGAGCTATAATATAGGCAAGGTGATTAATATTTTGTTTATTTTGTAGGATAAAAAACATATATAGAAGGGTTAAGTAGTCTGCTCAAATGTTTCTCCACTCAGGATTCATAGAATGGAGTAAAATTTCAGCCTGCTTATCTAGGACTTGGTTTTATGCAGCTGTAACCAATCAACTATATATCTATTCCCTTGAGTTAATGTTGATGGCACTTGACTAAGTGCAGCTTTAAATGATAGTGTGGAATAACTAAGGTTTTTGAGAAACTGGAGTGACACACTAATTATTCTGGCACACAGCCATTATCAGTGATCCAATCTTCTATTAGTAAAGGTCATAAGAAGAGAAAAAACACTCAATAATAGAACTTTCAAGCCCAAAGATAGCCTTCAAGACCATATTGAATAGGAAACACAGCTAGTTAGGTCATCCTCCCATGACCTTTGTGAGTTGGAACTTTGAGAAAATATTTTTTTTTTTAGAAAGAGAGAAAATACTGAGATTCTGAGAAGCTGGCCAGGTGAAAAACAAAAAATATCTTATCATTTGCCACCAGAAATGTAAGTCAACAGAATGTTGATTTACTTAAAAATAAAAAGGTAATTTAACATAATATCTCTAATATACAAATTATCTTGGAATAGAACTTTGCTCTCTCTTTCTGTATTGTCCTTGATATTCAGTTTAGTCTCATCTTTCTCCTCCCACTATACTAGTCTATCTCCTCCATTTAGAATCAATCTATCATTTGTTTAGAACACCATGACTACACTCTCATGGACTGATACTTCCCAAGAGTTTCCTATGCTTTGAAATATAAATTATTACAATGTATCTTTGCTCTCTGGGGCAGAAAACATGTATGTTGATTCTTCAACATTCAATACTGTGCAATGGATAAATGGGGGCTAAGGTGATCTTTAATTGCAATAGACATCATTCTTGAATGTAGTCTTGACTCCTTTCTACATACTTTTTAACTATGTTGATAATATACATTTCTTTTCTTTTCCACAGATATTTTTCTTCAGGTTCCATGACTTGATAAATATGTTTCAGACATCACTAAAATTATGGAGACATGAGTGATTTGCAAGCAAGGGACTTGCTAATTACAGTGTTATGGAAAATGCCTTTTTTTTTTTTTTCCTATGGCTCATGGAGACCTGAGAAGGCTTTATTTGGGGGGCGGGGGGTGGAGAATTGGGGGGGCTGGACTTTGGCTTCTCCCCCTCCATCCTGGGGGCCCAGGTGGGGGTGAGGGGTCCGGGGGTGTCTGCTGGCGGCGTCGTCTCGGTTGCATATTATTAATGCCTTTGATTTAAAAAAAAAAAAAAAACCCTTTTCCCCACCACCCACCCCCAGCTCCTTTGACCTTCTTCCCTGTCACCCCCGAGTCCCCCCACGCGGGGGGAGGGGAGCATTAGAGGATGGAGGGCAGGGTTGGGGGAGCGCGGCGGGCGGCCCTGGGAGAGCCAGGGGGAGTGGCAAGGGGCGCCAGGCGCAGGGACACCGCCGCTCAGGCCCGCGATGCTGCTCAGGCTGCGGGATTTCTCGTAACCTGGGGGGAGGTGAGGAGCAAAAACATGGGGGCGAAGCATGGAGATGGGGGTGCGGGGGAGGGTCCAGCAGACAGAGACCCCGAGAAGGGGACGCAGTGGAGGGACGGCCAGAAAGGATAGGAGCCGGAGAAAGAGAGCGCGGGACAGGAAGAGGCAGGAAGACAGAAGAAAGGATGAAAGCAGAGTCCAGGATAGAGAGACCGTGAGGGAGACAGGGGGGATAAGAGACAGAGACAGTCGGACACCAAGACGCAACAAAACGGATGGCAAGAGGCAGAGAGACGGACAGAGGCGGACCAAGGAGACGGAGAGAAAGAAGTGAACAGATCGGCATTTTCAATTGGCAAATCAATCATTTTTTAATATATCTGTAACTTGAATACTTTCCTACTCGAATTTTGCCCAAATATAACAAACACCTAATAAAGTACATTCTAATACAGCAAACCATATCTCCCAACACCAAATATGACCCACTGTCTTTGTAAATAAAGCTTTATTGGAACATTTTTTCTTTACCATTGAATGATAAACCTATGGGGAAAAGAGGATGAATCTGTAATAATTTTTACTACACTGTGCTTAGCATATTGTTTCAGTAAAACTCTTCTCTTCTACTTGTTGCTCATAATTTGTTTTCTTTCATGAAGCACATGATTCACTAATGAGTTAGGAATTAAAACTTATATTAGCAAGACATATTATCAGGGTCACTGGGTTATCATTTTGCTAAAGGATTTAAATGAAGGTAAATATTATTATTATTTAATGTTTTATTTTTATGTTGATACAGAGAGAGACAGAGCATGAGAGGGGGAGGGGCAGAGGGAGAAGGAGACACAGAACAGGAAGCAGGCTCCAGGCTCTGAGCTAGCTGTCAGCACAGAGCCCGACGTGGGGCCCGAACTCACGAACGTGAGATCTGACCTGAGCTGAAGTCGGAGGCTTAACCGACTGAGCCACCCAGGCGCCCCTAAATGAAGGTGAATAAAAGATATACTGCCAAAACAGAGTTAATGGCAAATATAAGGACTTTTATTTGTGATTTGAGTGGAAACCATTTGTGTCCACCTCCCTGTAACCATGTTTTACAGGTTTCACTTACAGGAATCTCAAAGAATCAGCCTGATTATGAATGAGTGTATTTCCCACAATGCAGGATATTTCTGTGGTGAACAGTTCAGAAAAGGAGGAGCTTCCTTAACCTCTGGCCCAGAGTATTCTTACAGCATGCGATCTGGGGCTGGAAGGGATAATACTGAATGTTTATTTCAACTCTTCCATCACAAAATTTGGAACATGATATCCCATAGAATAAGGTGCTCTGCTTAAGGTGATCCAGATTATTAATGTGAAAACAGAATTAGGAACTAGATTGTGTCAGCTTCTACTTCATATCTCTTTCTATCCTATCACACTGTATTCAAACTTGCTGACAACTCTTCTGACAATCTCATTTTATCTATTTTTCATATTGTTAAACTAGAAATGATTTGTTTGATGTAAATGTAATGCTTTTAAATATTTCACATAAAGTAAATATTAGATTATTAGAATATTTTTCTAAGGTTTCATTTCATTTTTTTTTTACAAAGTAAGTAGTCACAATTATGTTTTCTGTTAAGGAACACTCTTCAGCATTTCTTTTTGCTTAAAACCTTCTTCTTGCCAAGTTTATGTTACTTTCTAATTTTCACTGCTAGCAGTTGATTTCTTGTAGGTAAGACTTACCCTCTCCTTGTTTTGTTCTTTTGATTTGCAAATTTTCTTGAGAAAAGTAACATATTAAGTCACTGGTTCCTTACTATAGATTGCCAGTTTACAGCATGATGACATGAATAACAAAGGTTTGGGAAGAAATGAAACACTGGCTGGAGATGAGCATGCTTGGAGAAGAGAAATTGGAGAGGGGGGAAGGGTAAGGTTAATTTTGTAGGTTTAAATGTATCTTAAAAATCTTTTTACCAACCCTATCTAGTGCTTGAAACTAGTTTGCAACACTTCAAAGTTTCCAGTGACAGAGATCTTTTCACTGTCTGAGGACATTTATGTCATCTAGGACAACTGGGGCAATCATTTTAGACAGTTAGCCTTTATACTGGACTGAAATATGTCTCCCTGTAGTTTCTTGCATTGATTCTTATTTCCTCATCTACTTGACATACTTCTCAAGAATACAAGAAATGATCTGTCCACAGCATGCCTCCTTTTCTATAAATTAAACACTCCCTATTCCTTCTGAGAGTATGACACATTCCTCCTGAAGTTCTTTCTTTTATATGGCTGGTCTTTGGTAAAAGGTAAGGCCCAGTACAAACCGTTCCTATTTTTGCTAGAAATAACTTTTTTGAAAGTCAAAGTCAGATGTTATGAAAAATGACAAAGGCAAACAACTTATTTCTTATTGTTATTTCTTTAATCCATAGGAAGGAAAGTTAAAGAAAGCAGTACAGGCTTCAAAGCTAGCTGAAAAGGGGATCTGTGTTATAATGAGACTTTTGAGGGCCTTTTAAAAATCATATCAAACAAGGTCTACAAATCTCAGGAGACGTAGATAGAAGATATGAACTTGCAAAGGTGCCAATTAGGGACCCAGAAAAGAAGATTTAAGATTCTTTTCATTGGGTAAAAGGTACTATAGAAATTAAAACCTAAATATAAATTCTAAAAAATGTGCATAGGTCTCTAGACCTCAGAATAGGCCCCAGGACTTGCCTTTCAGCCTCCTGACTATATTGAAAATATTAGTGTGTCAATCTATGTACGTATCCCCCTTAGTTGTTTGAAATAATCTGTTCATAGCCAGGAAGGAAAAATCTTTCATGGGATGTCACTGACTATTATTAGATGTCTTTTGACAAGTCCTTTTCCATGAGGGAGCATGGGAATTCCAATCAGTCTTCATCTGAGTACTTGAAGTTCTTAGCATCATGAAAATTAATTTACCTTCAAGGGAACTCAAGTCTGCCCACAGAGATAGTCAGATGCATGTCAGGGTATAGGACAATCCAAAAATGGGCACGAACTCTCTGATATAAAGACATGTGATCAGTATGACTGGAAATTAATACTTAGAAAATGAAATTAAGGTCTCATCCTCTGCTAACATGCAAATTTACTTTGGAAGAGTAATCTGCTTATCCCTGATGGATTTTTTTTCTTATGGTGAATTATTTGAGTAATACCTTTAATACCTTTCCAGATACTATTGGTTGAGAGAAGGAAAAAAAAAGCAGAAAGCTGAAGCAACAAGAAGAAAGAAAAGACTGAGGTCACAAAATTAACTTTATTCACTTGAGGGGTTTGTGGGCAATAAGAATGGTTGCTACTCAAGTCACTGAATATTTAGCCGAGGCCCCAAATTCAATTCATGCAAGTCTCTTATTCAAGGTTTATATTAACATAGTTATTCCAAATGTTCTTTCTCAGCTCTCTTTTCATGTTATTCTCTTTCTTTCAATTTAGTCCATACTCATATCTTAAAATTATCACTGTTCTATTTTCTCTGGGCCTCTGTTCAGGTCCCCTATGTCTCTGAAATGCTCACATCATCCCAGTTTAAATGCCTTTTTTCCATCAGTGCACCGGAATCCTCTTTTTCTAGACACTTCACCCTTATCCATACCCTGTGGATATCATGCTTCACACAAATTTTTTTTCCAATCTGGCCACTATTTATATATTTTATGCTTTACCCATTTGATATATTGCCTATGCAGTTGTTAATGTCTCCAATTCTCCAGACCACTTTTAATTGGTAACTGCCTCAGATTACCGACTCCTAGAGAGAAATGCTTAGCTTGTACTAAGAGAATGCCATAGTTATGTGTAAGGATTGGAGAGAAGAACCCTACCTACTCTTCAGTCTTTTATTCATCAGTCTCTCCACGAGGATCCCCTATAGGTCTGCTGGGGCACTCAAAGTTATCATTATAATGAATCTTTTCAAACTAAAATTTTGCTTTGAAGTGATATATTTGAAATGAATACAAGTTTCCTGGAAAAGAGTTACATTATCCATTAACAGTTGTTAGTTCACTATTGGAGTTTAGTTAATCAGATTATCAGACTGTCAGGTCACAGAGGGTAGATCCCTGGGAAATGGGACACAGGAAAGGGAGATGTTAATGGTGTGAAAGCGTATCAGCAATGTTCAGAGAACGAGACAGTAACTGTGAAGTCTCATTCATAGCTTCTTACAGTCCTAGGCTCACTATGCGCTTCAGTTATCTGTTAAGGAAAAGGAAGCAATACTAAAGCACTTTCTATTATGCAAGCTGAGCATTTGAATGCCTAATAAATGTTCTCCTATAAGGATGTCTGTAATGAAGAAATTATCATTTAGGGTTTCTACAGTAAGCAAACGATTTGATTCTTTCCATAGGATTTCATAATCTATCTTCCCACCCTAAGACTTTTTATTTAAAAAATAAAAATGTGTAGGAGCATGGCAAGATTACGGAGTAGGAGGACCCTGTACTCACCCAGGCCTATGTTCACAACTAGAAATTATCCACATCCTAGTCAATAAAATAGAGAGTGATCTAAAGACTGGCAGAACAAACTCCACAACTAAACTTAGAGAAGCTGCTTCTGAAAGGCTAGGAAGGTCAGAAATGTGGAGGACGGCTGCCCGGAGGAGGGAGGGAACTGTGTGTGGAGAGGGAGAGAAAGGGGCCTTCACACCTGGCAGCTCAAAATGGGAAGACTAATCCTCATAATATCTGGCTTTACAAACCAAAGGGGCTGGATTCTGTGAGTTTGTAAAATCAGTGGGACTTGAAATCAGAAGCTCTACAACTCACCTGACTCAGCAGTAAGTGAGCCTAGATGCAAATGATAGCTAGGTTACCACCCTTAAAGAAACAGCAGCCTGAGTGGAGAGGAAACATGAAAATGGCAGTTCATACAACACAAGGGCCAGATTGGAGGTAGATCTATTTATACTGATTTTGGAGCCTTTTGGGCAACTCTTTGAAAACAAGGGAAGTTGTAGACCATTTTCCTCCTCTGCTCTCCAGGATAAACACCGAGCCGTCTGTGTGCGGTAGTGCTGCAGAGATACTTGTAGCCTGGGCCCAAAGTTCAGGGCAAATGTTAAACCTGCACCCATGACCTGCCCAGCCATGGCAAGGTACGGACTGTGTGCCCCTAGCCACTTATGCATGTCATGTCCAGCTGTGCCTATCTGCACTCAATCTTGTACCCCTGGATGCCCTATGAGCAGTCCCTAGCTACACCATCACTTTGGAGGATTTGAAAGGACTAGTGACTCAGGACAAATTTTGCTAACATCACTGCCCTGCTTCTAAGTCCCCAGTGAACATGCCCCCTCAGAATTGATCTGTCTGCTTTCCACTAACACCACAGAGAGCAAGCACAGCCCACAACAGCAGAGAACCAGTGCTCATTACTGCATTGAAAGAAAGTGACTCCGACATAACAGCAGGGCATAAACAACACATGTAGGATGCACTCCTGAAGTGCCAAGTTCTGGTGAAGAGGACACACTGCACTAAGAGCACTCCAGTACCTCCTCTTCATAAAGTCATTACTTTCAGAAGCAGAAGACATAACTGACTTTCTTATTACAGAGAAACCAATAGAGATGGGCAGACAAAATGAGGAGACAGAGAAATTTATTCCAAATGAAAGAATAGGGAAAGCCACAGCCAGAAATCTAAGTGAAACAGATATAAGTAACATGACTGATAGAGAATGTAAAGCATTGATCATAAGGATACTTGCTGGGCTTAAAAAAAGAGTGGAATAAGTGAGCAGAACCCTTAACAGAGAGGAGTAACAGCACAGATAAACAGCTCAATAAACAATAAAAAATACACATGGTGGAACAAACAGTAGGAAGGAAGAAACAGAGGAATGAATTAGTGACTCAGAAGACAGGGTAATGGAAAGGAATAAAGCTGAACAAAAGAGATGGAGAAGAGTTATGCAAAATAAGAATAGACTTAGAGAACTCAGTGGCTCCATCAAACACAATTTGTATTTATAGGAGTTTCAGAAGAAGAAGAGAGAAAAGGGGGTAGAAAATCTATTTGAAGATATAACAGCTAAAAACTTCCCTACTCTTGGGAAGGACACAGATATACAGATCTAGGAAACACAGAACTACCATCAACATCAACAAAAGCAGAACCACATCAAGACATGTTGTAATTACATTTGTAAAATATAATGATAAAGAAAAAAATCTTTTTTTAAAGAATAAAATCTTAAAAGAGGGAAGACAAAGGAGGTCAGTAATTTACAAGGGAAACCCATAACACTAGCAGGAGATTTTTCAACAGAAATTTTCCAAGCCAGAAGTGGCATGATCTATTCAAAGCACTGGATGGGAAGTATCTGCAGCCAAAAGTACTCTATTCAGCAATGTTATCATTCAGAAGAGAGGAAGAGAAAGATTTTCCCAAATAAACATGAACTAAAGAAGTTCACTAAATCAGCCCAGCAAGAAATATTAAAGGGGATACTGAGTGGAAAGAAAAGATCAAAATTGGCAGTGTGAAGGTAGGAAATACAAAAGCAATAAAAATGAATATTTCTTTAAAAAAATCAGTCAAGAAACTCACACACACTAAAGGTTGTAAAATATGATAACATATACCTAAAACAAGGGGAGGAGAGGGGAAAGAATGGTTTCAAACTTAAACAATCGTCAGCTTAATATAGACTTCTATGTGCAGAGGAGGTTATGTACAAACTTAATAGTAACCATCTATCAAAACCCAGTAGATGCATGTGTGGGGGGGTGCGGGGGGTTGGTGGCTATGTGCTTTTGGCTCATGTTAGTGAAGACAACTGAAGTCTTTTATGAGTCCAACAACTTGCACGGTGTTTGGGGAGAGTGAAGTCCGAGAATGGAGGTGCAGAAGGGGAGAGACAAAAAAGAAAAAGAGGAAGAAAGAAAGAAAGAAAGAAAGAAAGAAAGAAAGAAAGAAAGAAAGAAAGAAAGAAAAAGAAAGAAAGAAAGAAAGAAAGAAAGAAAGAAAGAAAGAAAGAAAGAAGGAAGGAAGGAAGGAAGGAAGGAAGGAAGGAAGGAAGGAAGGAAGGAAGAAAACCAACAAAAAAGGAGTAAATGTTCAAGAAACTCTTCTTCAAGTCCAAATTCCAACTGGATTCCAACCCAGGCTACCTCAAGAAATAAGCCAAAGTACACATGATGGAGGGAAAATATCAATATGAGTAGGGAAATGAAATAACCAAAGGCACAAGAAAGACCAAGAAACACCCTTAAAACAACACTTCCTGAATGTACAGGCTCTGGACAGTCTATGAGCCTCCTCTAATAGAGCATTACTCAAAGGTGCAGAGCACATAACAAGCTTTTAAAACATACAAGAGACAGAAAACTAGGCAAAATAATGAAAAGAAAGAACTCTCCTCTAAAGAAATTCCAGGAAGAAGTGATACCTAAAGAATTGGTCAAAACAGATATAAGCAAAATAACTGACCAAGAATTTAGAACAATAGTCATAAAATTAATCACTGGGCTTGAAAAAGGCATAGAAGACAGCAGAGATGTCTTCTTTGCTACAAAGATTATGAACGTTTAATATAGTAATGATGAAATAAAAAAATACTATAAATGAGGTGTATAATAAAATGGAGGTGGCCACTGCATGGATTGAAAAGGCAGGGACGAGAATAGGTGAATTAGAAGACACAATTATAGGAAAAGAGGAAGCCAAGAAAAAGAGAGATAAACTGATCCAAGAGAATGAAAGAATTCTAGAACTCAGTGATATAATCAAATGGAACAATATTCGTATCATAGAAATTTCATAAGAAGAAGAGAGAGAGTAAGGGGCTGAAGGGGTACTTGAGCAAATTATAGTCAAGAACCTCCCCAATCTGAGGAAGGAAACAGACATGGAAATCCAAGAGGCACAGAGAACTCCCCTCAGACATAACTTGAATCAATCTTCTGCACAACATATCACAGTGACTGGCAAAATAGGATAAAGAGAGGATTCTGAAAGAAGCTAGGGATAAATGAGTCTTAACATACAAAAGTAGACACATGAGGGTAGTAGCAGATCTATCTACCAAAACTTGGCAGGCCAAAAAGGAATGGCAGGAAATCTTCAATGTGATGAACAGGAAAAAATATGCAGCCAAGAAATCTTTATCCAGCAAGCCTGTCACTCAGAATAGAAGTAGAGATAAAGCCAGATGGCTTCCTTGGGAAATTTTACCAGACATTTAAAGCAGAGTTAATACCCATTCTTCTCAAGCTATTCCAAAAAATTGAAGAGGAAGGAAGACTTTTGTACTCATTCTATGAAGCCAGCATCACTTTGATTCCCCAAGCAGACAGAAACCGAGCAAAAAAAGAGAACTACACATCAGTATCCTTGATGAACACGGATGCGAAAATACTCAGCCAGATACTAGCAAATAAAATTCAACAGTATATAAAAAGAATTATCCACTGTGATCAAGTGGGATTCATTCCTGGGTTATAAGTTTGGCTCAATATTCACAAATCAATCAGTGTGATATGTCACATTAACAAAAGAAGAGATAAAAATAATATTACCCTGTTGATTGATACAGAAAAAGCATTTGACAATATACACCATCTTTTCTTAATAAAGGTCCTTGAGAAAGTCGGGATAGAAGGAACTTACTTAAGCATCATAAAAACCATTTATGAAAAGCCCACAGCTAATATCATCCCCAATGGGGAAAAACTGAGAGCTTTCCTCCTGAGATCAGGAACACGACGGGGATGTCCACTCTCATGACTGTTGTTTAACATAGTGCTGGAAATCCTAGCATCAGCAGTCAGGCAACAAAAGGAAATCAAAGGCATCAGAATTGGCAAAGAGGAAGTCAAACTTTCATTTTTCACAGGTGACATGATACTCTACATGGAAAACGTGACAGACTCCACCAGAAGCCTGTTAGAACTGATCCATGAATTTATGTTGCAGGGTAAAAAATCAATGTACAGAAATTGGTTACATTTTTATACACCAATAATGAAGCAATAGAAAGAGAAATCAAGAAACTGATCCCATCCACAATTGCACAAAAAAAATCATAAAATACCTAAGAATAAACCTAACCAAAGATGTAAAAGATCTGTATGCTCAAAACTATAGAAAACTTATGAAGGAAATTGAAGAAGACACAAAAATTGGAAAAATATCCCATGCTCATGTGGATTAGAAGAATAAATATTGTAAAATGTCACTATTACTTAAAGCAATGTACACATTCAATGCAATCCTCATCAAAAGTCCACCAGTATTCTTCTCAAAGATAGAACAAACTATCTTAAAATTTGTATGGAACCACAAAAAAAAAAACCCGAATAGCCCAAGTAATATTGAAGAAGAAAACCAAAACGGGAGATCTCACAATACCAGACCTTTGCCTCTACTACAAAGTTGTAATCATCAAGACAGTATCGTATTGGCACGGAAACAAACACCTAGACCAATGGAATAGAATATAGAACCCAGAACTGGAACCACAAATGTATGGCCAATTAATCTTTGACAAAAGAGCAAAAAGTATCCGTTGAAAAAAAGACAGCCTCTTTAACAGATGGTGCTGGGAGAACTGGAGAACAACATGCAGAAGAATGAAACTAGAACACTTTCTTATACCATACACAAAAGTAAACCCAAAATCAATAAAGGGTCTGAATGTGAGATACCAAACCATCAAAATCCGAGAGAAGAAATCAGGAAACAACCTCCTTGACCTCGACCACAGCAATTTCCTACTCAACACATCTCCAAAGCAAGGGAATCAGGAGCAAATATGAACTATTGGGACCTCATAAAGATAAAAAGCTTCTGCACTGCAAAGGAAACAATCAAGAAAACTAACAGGCAACTGATGTAATGGGAAAAAATAGTTGCAAAAGACACATAAAAGACACATCAGATAAAGGGCTAGGATCCAAAATCTATAAGGAACTCACCAAACTCCACACTCAAAAAACGAATAATCCAGTGATGAAATGGGCAGAAGACATGAACAGACACTTCTCTAAAGAGGACATCCAGATGACCAACAAACACATGAAATGATGCTCAACATCACTATCATCAGGGAAATACAAATCAGATCCACACTGAGATACCACCTCACTCTGGTCGGAGTGGCTAAAATGAACAAATCTCGGGACTACAGATGCTGGCAAGGATGTGGAGAAACCCGCCTACACTGTTGGTGGGAATGTAAACTGGTGCAGCCACTCTGGAAAACAGTGTGGAGGTTCCTCAAAAAACTCTCAGTAGAACTCCCCTATGACCCAGCAATAGCACTTTTAGGAATTTCCCCAAGGGATACAGGAGTGCTGATGCATAGAGGCACGTGTACCCCAATGTTCATAGCAGCACTGTCAACAATAGCCAAATCATGGAAAGAGCCTAAATATCCATCAACTGATGAATGGATTGAGAAGATGTGGTTTATGTATACAATGGAATCTACATGGGAATGAGAAAGAATGAAATCTGGGTATTTTTAGCATGGTGGATGGAAACTGAGGATATTACGCTAAGTGAAATAAGTCAGGCAGAGAAGGACAGATTCCATATGTTTTCACTCATATGTGGAACAGAAGAAATTTAACAGTTGACCATAAAGTGGGGGGGAGAAGGGGAAAATAGTTAAGGAGAGGGAGGGGGACAAACCATAAGAGACTCTTAAATACTGAGATCAAACTGAGGGTTAATGGGAGTGGGGGAGAGGGGTGATGGGCATGGAGGAGGGTACTTGTAGGGATGAGCACTGGGTGTTACATGGAAACCAACTTGACAATAAACTATAAATGAAAAAAACACAAAAACTAATAAACATGCAACGAATAAGGAGAAAGAAATTGAAATACATCACTAAAGAAAATCAGAAAAACAGGAGAGAAAGACACGAAAGGGTAAGAGAAAATCTTCAGAAACAACCGCAAAACAAGAAATAAAATGGTAATACATATTTATCAATAATTACTTTAATGTAAATGACCTAAATGCTCCAATCAAAAAAAACAAAATCAAAAACAAAAACAAAAGTCATAGGGTGACAGAATGGATAAAACAAACAAACAAAGAAACAAACAAACATCTATATGCTGTCTACAAAAGACTTATTTTAGACCTAAAAACACCTTTAGATTCAAAGTGAGGGTATGGAGAAATATCTATCATGCAAATGGATGTCAAAAGAAAGCTAGAGTAGTGGCACACCTGGGTGGCTCAGTGGGTTCAGCGTCCAACTTTGGTCTAGGTCATGATCTCACAGTTCATCAATTTGAGCTCTTTGTTGAGCTCTGTGCTGACAGCTCAGAGCCTGCAGTCTGCTTGTTATTCTGTGTCTCCTTCTCTCTCTGCCTTTCCCCAGCTTGTGCTCTGTCTCTGTCTCTCTCTTAAAAATAAACAAACATCAAAAAGTTAAAAGAAAAAAAAAGCTGGAGTAGCAAACTTAGACAAAATCGACTTTAAACAAATAGTGTAACAAGAGACAAAGAAGGATATTATAATCATAAAGGGGATAATCCAACAAGAAGTATAACAATCATAAATATTTATCCACCAACTTAGGAACATTCAAATACACAAAACCAAACTCGACAAATTCAAGATCAAAGTCATACCATGCTTCTTTCTGACTACAATAGTATGAAAGAAGTCAATCACAATAAATAATTTGGGAAGATCACAAATACATTGAGGTTAATAACATGTTACTAAACAATGAATGGGTGAACCAGGAAATTAAACAAAAGAAATAAAAAAGCACATGGAAACAAATGAAAATGGAAAGAAAACGTTCTAAAACCTTTGGGATGCAACAAAAGTAGTTCTAAGAGAGAAGTTTATAACAATACAGACCTATCACAGGGAAGGGAAAATCTCAAATCAACAACCTAAATTTACACCAAAAAAAGCTAGAAAAAGAACAACAAACAAAATCTAAAATGTGCAGAAGGCAAGAAGTAATAAAAAGTAGAGCAGAAATAAATTATACAGAACCCCCCCCCCCAAAATAGGATGGATCAATGAAACCAGGACATACTTCTTTGAAAAAATCAATAAACGTGATAAAATTCTAGCAAAACTTATCAAGAAAAAGAGAGAAAGCACTCACATAAATGAAATCACAAATCAGAAAAGAGAAATTATAACCTATACCACAGAAATATAAACAATTATAAAAAATATTATGAAAAACTATAGACCAAAAAGTTGGACAATGTAGATAAAATGGATAGATTCCTAGAAAAATATAAACTACCAAAACTGAAATATGAAGAAATAGAAATTTTGAACATACCAATAATTAGCAAATAAATTGAATCAGTAATTTAAAAATTCCCATCAAACAAAAGTTCAGGAACAAAAGATAGCTTCACAGGTGAATTCTATCAAATAATCAAGAAGAGTTAAAATCTATCATTTTTAAACTATTCCAAAATATAGAAAATGAAGGAAAACTTGAGTTTTAACTTGGAAATTCATTCTATGAGGCCAACATTATCCTAATACCAAAATAAAACAAAAACATCACTAAAAAGGAGAACTACAGGCCAATATCCCCGATGACTATGGATGCAAAAATCACCAATAAAATACTGACAAAACAGATTCAATAACAAATTAAAAGAATCATTCACCATGATCAAGTGGAATTTATTTCTGGGTTACAGTATGCTTCAATATTTGCAAATCAACAAGTGTGATGCCTCACATCAATAACAGAAAGGATCAGAACTATAGGATCATCTCAATGGATGCAAAAAAAGAATTTGACTAAGTACAATATGCATTCATGATAAAAAAAAATCCTTAACAATAAGTTTAGAGGAAACATACCCCAACATAATAAAGGCCTTATATGAAAAACCCACAGCTAATAACATACTCCAGGGCAAAAAACTGAAAGCTTTCACATAAAGTCAGGAACAAGACAAGGATGTCGACTCTCACCATTTTTATTCAATATAGTAGTGTAAGCCCTAGCCACAGCAATCAAACTACAAAAAGAAATAAAAGGCATCCAATCAGTAAGGAAGATGTAAAACTTTCACTGTTTACATATGACATGATACTCTATATAGAAAACCTGAAAGACTCCACCGAAAGAGCTTCTAAAACAAACACACAAATTCACAGGATACAGAATCACTATACAGAAATCTGTTGCATTTATATATATCAAAAAAGAAGCAGCAGAAAGAGAAATTAAGGGAAAAAACATTTACAATTGCACCAAAAATAAGATACCTAGAAATGAAGCTAGCCAAAGAAGGGAAAGACATGTACTCTGGAAACTACAAAACAATGATGAAAGAAATTGAAGATAACACAAACAAAGTTAAAGACATTCCATTCTCATGGATTAAAAGAAAAAATATTGTAAAAATATCTATACTACCCAAAGAAATCTACACAGTTAATGCAATTTTTATCAAAATACCAATAACATTTTTCACAGAACTAGAGTAAACAATTAAAAAATTTCGATGGTACCACAACAGACCTCAAATAGAAAAGCAGTCTTGGGGTGGGGGAGAAGCAAAACTGAAGGCATCATGATCCCAGACTTCAAATTATATTGCAAAGCAGTAGTAATCAAAACAGTATTGAACTGGAACAAAAATAGACACATAGATCCATGGAACAGAATAGAAAACCCAGAAATAAACCCACAACTATATGGACAATTAATTTTCAACAAAGCAGGGAAGAATATTCATTGAGAAATGGGAAGATTCTTCAGCAAAAGGTGTTGGGAAAATTGGACAGCAACATTCAAAATAAAGAAACTGGGCCACTTTTTTACACCATACACAAAAACAAATTAAAAATGTCCTAAAGATCTAAATGTGAGACCATAAAAATCCTAGAAGAGAACACAGGTAGTAGCTCCTTGACATTAGCTGTAGCAACTTTTTTCTAGATATATCTCATGAGTCAAGAGAAACAAAGGCAAAAATAAACTATTGGGACTGCATCAAAATAAAAGCCTTCTGCACGGTGAAGGAAACAATGAATAGAACTAAAAGGCGACCTAGAGAATGAGAGGGAGATATTCGCAAATGAAATTTCTAATAAAGGATTAGTATTCAAAATATATAAAGAACTTATAAAACCCAAGACTCAAAATAAATAATCCAATGAAAAAATGGACAGAATACATGAATAGACATTTCTTCAAAGAAGACATCAAGATGGCTAACAGACACGTGAAAAGATATTCATCACTTACCATCTGGGAAAAGCAAATCAAAACTACAATCAAATATCACCTTGCACCTGTCAGAATGGCTAAAATCAACAATACGAGAAACAATAGGTATTGGGAAAGATATAGAGAAAAAGAAACACTTCTGTACTGTTTGTGGGAATGTAAAGTGATGCAATCACTATGGAAAACAATATGGAAGTTCCTCAAAAAGTTAAAAAATAGAACTAGCTTACAATCCAGCAATTGCAGTACTGGGTATCTACTCAAAGAATGCAAGATGACTAATTTAAAGGGTACTATATATCCCTATGTTTATAACAGCATTATTTACAATAGCCAAGATATGGAAGCTGCCCAAGTGTCTATCCATTCATGAGTGGCTACAAGAAAATTGTTCTATATACATATATAATGGAATATTGTTCAGTCATAAAAAGAATGAAGTCTTGCTATTTGCAGTGATGTGGATGGAGTTAGTATTATGCTAAGCAAAACAAGTCAGAGAAAGACAAATTCTATATGATTTTACTCATTTGGGAAACTTAATAAACAAAACAAATGAGCAAAGGGGAAAAAAGAGACAAACCAAAACAAAACAAACAAAAAAAAAAAAACCCACACACACAAACAGAAAAAACAAACAAACAGAAAAACCAAAACCAGACTCTTAATTATAGACAATAAACTGATGATTACTAGAGGGGCGAGGGGAGGGGACTGAGTTAAATAAGTGATGGGAATTAAGGAATGCATTTGTTGTGACAGAACAGAGTGATGTAGAGAAGTGTTGAACTACTATATTGTACACTTGAAACTAATATTACACTGTATGTTAACTGAAATTAAAATAAAAAATAAAAATGTAATCAAGGGATGGAAGAGAATACTCAGCAGATTCCATGTTTACCTCAGGATCCAGGGAACAGTAAAAACTTAGGCTGTTGAACCATGTTGAGTTTCTTCCTTCTGAAAAGACAATTCCCTTTCAGATTCGTAATAGAAGAATAGTGAAAAAAAGCAAACAAAAACAACAGGATGAAAAGGTCTCATGTGTGTTCATGAACTTTAGTGACACTTTTATTTCCAAGAAGGAAGGCGGGGCAGACAATTAGTTACCATTATGCAATTTCCTGGTACTATTTTATTATGCTAATAAATATATCCCCTCTGACAAACTAGAAAGTGTATTAGAGCCCATGATGAAAGCTCTTAAATGTAGATTTGCTTTTCCTTAGGGAACCAGATTGTACATTTATTGTTCCTCTTACTGTTCCTTTGAGCAAAAATGTGAGTCTAGATTAGAAGAGAATTCCAAAGGGGAGCTTACTTTCCACTGGGACTTTTTAATTTAAAGCACGCGCATGTGCACACATGTGTTTGTGTATGTGTGTGTGTGTGCACACACGCATGTGCATATCCCTATATGGGCCCTACTTTGTGTCAAAATTTACGGTGCAAGATGTTTTATGTGTCTTATATCTTCATACTCCCACAGTAACTTATAAGGTCAATAATATCACTCCATTATCTAAATTATGAAACAAAGACATAAAATATATTTTGATGTTCAAGATAGTGAACTTTTCATTTTTTATTTTTATTTTTTAAGACACTGAACTTTTTAAAACCACAATATACATGCAAAATGTTCCAATATGAAGAAAATAAAGAACAGTAATACCCTAGAATAGTTTTAGCATGCTTAAAACTTCCCAAGCTCTTTGATGTCCACTACCTCATTAAATCTTTATGACAACTGTTTTAAGGAGAGCTAATATATCTACTTTGCATATAAGGAAATTAAGAGGTTCAATGACTTCCTAAGGTTACAGAACAAAGAAGTAGATCTGGAGCTAGAAACAGCTCTCCTGGCATCTTTGCAAAAAGACACACGAAAGGCATTTTATGATGGATGTTTCTTATAATTACACATGTATACATTATATACCTATTTTCTTTCCTTTTGTATTTAATACAGAGAAATGTTATTTTGAAAATATTACTCTACCTCCCAAAGGTTATTAATATCCTTTGGAAGTAACTATTCCAGATATCTATAGCATAGGGTGATATAATATATTATAACATATAATATGATATAACATAACATAAGACATAAGATATGATATAAATGGTATACTAGAATATGTTATTTTATGATATAAAAGTCAAACTATAATATGATATAATAAGTTGCTATATAGACCGGGATATGAACCTTGACCTTTTTACTCATTGACTAGGCAGCAAAATTTTTACTCCCTGAATTTTGCTTTACTGATCTCTAAATGAAGATAATAATACTGCGTTATTTGAGCTGTGGATTAATTACACTGTATATGTGAAGCACATAGCATGGTTCCTGGGTCTGAACAGATATTTAATAAATATTAGTGGTTGTTTTTGTTTGTATTATTATTATTCACATGCATATATGTGAAATAAATATGCCATGAAATCTTTTATAAGCATAAGGTTGTTTTATTCATCCTCAGAAATTTGCTGAATTCTGCTTTTAGTTTTTTAATCAATAATAAGCCAGGAATATTTTTCTATATCAATTGATTTTCATAACTTTATTTTTAATGACTTTTATTATCTTCAGTATTTATTTAATGTCTTCTGGACTGATATACATTGAAGTTGATTCTAATTATAAATTACTATAAATAATTCTGAAATGAACATACTCATGCATATCTGTCCCTATACATTCAACTATTTCCAGAAAACAAATTTCTATTAATGGAAATAATTTATCAAGGAGAAGCATATAGCAAGGGAGGTAGTTCTCCAGAAAATGTTGTATTTCCAACTTGTCTAAATTGTAGAGGAGAAGAACAATTGATTCAATGGTATATTTCCTATTAGTGACAATGATTTAGTCTCAAGAAAGAGAAAATGTTATCTCGCCTATGGTAAACAATAAAAGGGTTTATCATCTCATAATTATATTATCAAGACTTAAAATTTATTCTATTTTTATATTGTCATAGCAGCTGATCAACTGACTTCTTCCATGTCCCTCATGTCTTTAAGATGGCTACAGCCATTTCAGTTATCATACGCAGACACCACTAGTCCAATCGAGAAGAAAACTCTTTCTGTATCTTCTTTTATCAGCACAGAAGAAGATAATTAGCTAACTAGCTAAATATAATGAGAAAAAGAGCTAGTCATGTGAGAACAACGCAAGGAAAAGGAAAACAGGTAGGAGCTTGAGAGAAGAAATAGCTAACTTCCTTGTAGGTATTGGCCTTTCCTTCATATTTATTACAAAAAATCAGAAAGCAGAAAGTCTATAATAAAAATCAAGTGTATGAGAATGAGCCCAGTATTAGTGAACATGGCCCAACAGAGGGGATAGAACTGAGATTAAGTTTGTTTATGTGTTCATTTCTTTCCACTTGGAGGAGGGCTGTTGGTAAGCAGGAAGGAAAAAATAAGAGTCCTGTGGTGGTTAGAGTGTCATCTTCTAGATATTCCCCTCTTTTTAAAATTGTAAATTCTTAACTTAGTGTTCTAAGGCATCAAGTCTATAATTGTTCAGTGGAATGATGCCTGCCTGTGGAAGAGATGAGAACACTTCAGAGGATGACTTCCATGCTGAAAGGCCCTAGTGACTGGTTCTCTTGTGTCCTCCTGTGCCTAGATCTATCCAACAGTTCAGCTCCTAACAGAAGTCTTTAAAATGGACCTCAATGATGTTATTTTACTGCATTACAAGTTTGAAAACCTGCCATCCTAGTCCCTGCCTTAAAGTAAACCTGCCTCTATTATTCAACTTAGCTCATTGGGTGTAATCAAATGAGCACTGCATATCTACGTATCTAATATAATGAAGAATGCTCCATGTTTCCTTTCCTCACAAATATTGATGTCCAAAAAAATGGAGTTGCACACGCCTGTCAGTCTACTCTGAATTTTTTATTGAATTCACACTGTCAGAAAGATCCCATGCACATAACTGACATAGTCATTATAGACTAGACAGTTTACCACTAGTATAATGCATTAACTTTCTAGGGCTGCCATAACATGATACCATAGACTTGGTGCCTTAAACAGCAGAAATGTATTTTCTTATAGGTATGTAGGCTAGAAGTGCAAGACCAAGATATTTGCATGTTTATTTTCCTCTGAGCCCTCTATTTATCTTCTTATAAGGATGCCAGTAAAATTGGATTAGGCCCCACCCATATAATTTCATTTAATCTTAATTGCCTACTTAAAGACCCATCTGCAAATATAGTCACATTCTGAGTGCAGGGACTGGAGCCTCAACATATGAATTTGGGAGTTACACAATGCAGACCTTAATAGATATAACAGGGCATAGTTTTCCACATTAAATGCAAAATTTTAGAAATATTAGCAAACTAATAATCTAAGTACTAACTCTTCTCACACAAGCAAAAATAATATTTCACAATTTCTATATGTTGTTGCCAAATATCCTTCAAGCATTCCAAACATAGGTTTGAAAATTACTAAACTCTATGTTACTTAGTTTGTGTTCTACCATACTTAGATTTAAGACCTTTTGTTCTTGGGCTTCGGTTTTCCTAAGAATTATTCAAATTATTTCTCAAAGTAGCCATAAATAAGTAGCCATGAATAATAGCTTAAAGCATCAACTATCTAGAACTTTCATTTTTCAGCTTTCTGTCAGAACATATCTATGATAAAAATAGTATACTGTCAATTTAACATTTAATCCAGGCTTATACTTGATTTTTTAGAACCCTGCCTTCTTCCTTTACCATTAGTTTATTTCCTCATTTTTATACCTTTCCCTGGGGTCTTCAAACTATCCATTCCTAAATATATTGTTTTATTGTCATGGCTCTTCTGGCTTCTTCAACTAAGATCCTCTTCATTATAAAAGTTTCCTAGGATTGCCGGGGGGATCTCAGATATTTATATATTTTAATCATTTTTATATCATAAAAAATTCAGGGAATTCCCAAATTGGTCCTATTTTTGATTGACTATCTGCAAATATTTAGTCAGATATTTAGTCAGATATTTCAGAGTTCTGTATTGCTTCCTGGATTGAGACTCTTTCTGAGAGAGTCACTGTAGTAGATCTCCTTGTCCTTAATATTTCAATCTCTCTTTTTCTAGGCCTTAGACAAGCTTGTCAAATCCTTAGCCACTGTCTGTATGTCTCCTTTTATTTCCATTAAAATTAGATGATCAAATATAACACCTCAAGTACAATGAGGGGGGCTTACCTCTCACCACTGTCTTCAAGCTCCACCACTGCATGGGACCAGAGTATAGCAGCAGTGCAAGTTAGACTTAAACACACTTATCATGTTGATTCATCCATCAATTATGTGTGGTATTTTCCCTTCTCTGTTAGTTTGTAACTGCAAGATGTGAGCTGATGAAGAGGCACTGGAGCAATAGCAGGGGATGACATGGGAGTTTGGGCTATTTTCTTGTGCGGTTGACTTCTGATTCTGCCCATGCCTCATTTTTGGTGTTGTAACAGGGAAGAAATTTAGCATGTCTGATTCCATATAGTTTATATTACCCTTTCTTCTGTGATCTATAGGTCAGAAACTTCTACTTAGCCTTGCACGTAGGCATGTTCTTTCATTGAAGGAGTTATGCTTGTAGCTATGATTTGGAAAAACTGCTCTTTACCTGAAACCTACCTCACTGGAGAAGATAAGGAAGTAAACAGAATGGTCATTATCCCAAGTCTTCAAGATTGAGGAATGATCATAATTTAGAGAAGGAGTGAAATCATGCCCCATAGAGTTAATTAGGTGAAACTAGTGGGAAGTTTAAAGATTCATTTACAGAGGACTGTTTCCCCTTAATCAGCTATTGTGTCTTTTAACACCACACAAACTAAGCCACTAGCTGTCTCTGCAGAAGCCTGGACTCAAGGTCAACTGATAGGTTGCAGCCTATGAACAAGGAAGGCCCTGCATTCTTAACCCCGGGTAAGGAGCCTAATACTGGATCCAGTCTATACCAGCTCTCAGAACATGCCCACAGTTACTTCTATTTGTCCTAAGAGAACCTCCTGAGCTCAGGAGCTGAATTTTCCCTTGTTCTGATGTCAAGTCTCCACCTCAAAGTGAACATGATATGTAAGTTACATGCATGTTTGCTCAATGCACATGCTCTCTCTTTCCTCATAAGTAATCATGTTTCACTTTCCTTTTCATCAATATGTGTATAATCTCCTATCCTGAATTTCTACTTCAAAAAATCTACTCTTTAACCCAGAACCTCAGAAGAGTTCTTTACATCAGTCTGCAATCTCCCCAGGTTGTTGGTCTCCTAAATTAAGCAACCTTTTCTTCCCATCCAATAACTTGTCTCTTTAGTATTGCCTTTAAAATGCCAAACAGCCAAACTTGGGTTTCAATAACAGTGTCTCACTTCCGTCTAATGATGGATTACTTTTGAACCTGGTCATATTGATGATTTGACTCAAAGTGAATAGCTTAGGTTGACCATTTGATACTCCATGACCAGATTCTCTGTCTCATCTGGACCCAGGCAAATAAAATATATTTGCTGCAGAACTCTAGAGTTTTAAGTAGTAACTGTAGTTTGGGGCCTTGCCATGAACTCTACTTAGCACAGAGACCTTTAAAACAATAACACAAAACTGTCACAATGCATACCCAAGTGGCAGGGCTGCTGACATGATTGTGCGAGCCTAATGCTAGGCCCTTTCCTTCTTTGCCCCTCACCCTTTAAACTCTCAGTCTTCCTTTGCTTTTCATAAATGGGCTGGGACAATATTCTTAATAATGAAATATGCTGTCTCCAAAGACCCTGAAAAAGCCCAATGGGTGATGTGCTCTTTCTTCTACTGGTGGGAATTGTGAGATGAAATAATTTGCCTTTTACTATAGAGTAGGGGTCCGAGGAGATCCCTGGTGTGGTAGACCACAGTGTGGAGTTCATGTTTCTTATCAAAGCTTCCAACGTACATGCACTTTTTGATCACTTGGCTTGGTTAACATAATGTCTTCAATATTGTGGGCTACTATGTCGTCCTCCAAAACATCTTAATAATACTTCTTAGAACTACATTTCGAAAGAGCGTAGGAGTATAAGAACCAGGCCAACAGTATTTCTTGCCTTTCCCATTTAAAGTGAATTGCTTGTGGTCCTCACTTTGGTAGGTATGGAAAAGAATACATTTACCAAATCAGTAGCAATATACCATCCATCTAAAGTCATGTTTATATACTGTAACATTGCATCTGCAATTGGGCCTATTATGTGGTTGGGATCTAACACTATTAAAGAATCTTGTTCAGGAATGAAGTACAGTTTCAAAGGACTCCACCTAGTCTTTTCCACAATAATAGTTCTTGCCACACAGGCAAAAATAAAACAAAGCAAAACAAGCCAAAACAAAAACAAACCAACCAACCAAACAAGAAAATGTGAAGGATGGCCAACCTCTATATATGTCCATTCTTTTCCTGCCACATTGAAAATGACCACGGGACCTAGTGAACCTACTGTGTGTTGGACCTCAGCCAGTTGGAACTCCACATTCCTCCATTATAACAAGTTTTCTATGATGATATTAATGTCAGCTCAGGTTCTGTGTCTAAAATATCTGGG